>NC_091744.1:15245101-15360101 GCF_043380555.1 Nothobranchius furzeri | reverse complement strand
AAATTCCAGCTCTATGGTGGATTTCACATTCTACCTTCCAACAAGCAAAAAGGTTCTGCAAACCTTGTTGACATTTCAGGAGGAACACAATGTCAGCCTGTGTTCCCAAACAAGGCCTTCTTCTGATAACACTGCAGGATTCCTCATGCCTCTGAATAAAGTTACTATTTTCAGCTCCAATGTGTTAATCAATCGTGAAATGGAATAAACAAATGTTATACGAAATGATCAATAATGTTTTGATTAATCTGTGCGTAAATTAATAGGGTTGATTAATCTGTGCTTAAATCACTGTGGTTAAATGAAACATTTTGATATAATGATCAGTAATGTTGGTTTAACAAGTGAATCACTATTTTCTGACAGCTCACACACTCAGACACGTGACGATGACAAGGTTAAGCTTATATCCTGACACATTGCTTTCTGTTCCACAAATCAGAACATCCTGTAGCTGAAAGAGGCGTGACGTTCTGAGGTTTGCTTGTGAACACCCCTTAACATGGCACGCACCGGTGGGCCAAGTAAATCATAATTTGAGAATATTAAAACAGAATCACTTACAGTGATTCAGCACTTCATCTTCCAGCTTCCAGCATCCTGTGAGATTCAGCATTCAGTTCTAGAGAAAGCTACGGAAACGCCGTCTGGAGTGAAACCTCTTTAACCCAGAGCATTTTTGACAAGCTGTCAAAAACCCTGCTAAAAGCTGCCTACTGCTGACTCAGCAAACGGTTCCTGCAGAACAAGCTGTTACCGTTCCGACTCCCTAAGAGTCCTTCTAGACGCAAACGATTCCATCCATCTGTTGTGACTCGGAAACATCTCTGGACTGGAGAGTCAGTGCTGCAGTTAATCTACCTAATCTCGGTGCCCAGTGGTGGTCATCCGACCTCCCTGACCTTCGGATCCACGAAGAGGGTCTCCGAAGAAAAAGTGAGGTAGACACACAGATTGCGTCTGATGCCTTTTTGATATAGCTTCATAGCTTAATGCAAACCAAATTCTCCTTTTTACACCCAGAACTCAGTTCTTCTAGATACGAAGGTTCTGATAAACATTCACACATGGTCACCATACATCACATCCCATCCTCTTAGTTTCATCCATCACGCCTTGGTTAACTTGTCATGTTTTATTTGTTTAGAAAATAAATTTCTTATCTTTTATAAACCTGACTCTGTCTGAATTGAGACGAAGTGTGTGTTTGATCACTGAAAAAGAAAAAGAATCCTAGAATCTTCTGATTAAACACAGTAAAGACCAAGCAGGTTGATATTCTATATTTATATAGAGTATCACAACTTATTGGTCATACGTAAAGGTAATATATTAAGCTTAAAAGCACCACATTTACCCTCCTACACGTAGATCTTCAGGATTTTCAAATCCTAGAGTTTCACTGTCTTTTTTTCTATCAGAAGCTAATGCAGGAGATAGGTGTAGGAGAATACTTTCGCCATGAAACTCAAAAATAATGAAAAATGTTTTTCAGTGCTCTATATCTTAAAAGACTTATTCAATTTGTGGTTCTAATGTATAAAAGGCAAAGTTGTGGATATAAATAAATAAATCACACAGTTACAATGGCTGCTCTGTTGAGTACTGTGACAAAAATGATTTATTGAATGCATTTTATGACCAGCATAAGCCTTTAATATATCTGTTGCAGTTTTGTATTGTTACTATAAGAAAAGTTGCTTTAAACATTCTGCTCAGTCTGAACTTGTTTAGATAGAACTGAACTCACAGAGTACCATTTGCAGATCTGGGTTCAGCCCCTTTGTATAACAATGAAATAAATGAGCTAGTAAAAAGCTTTGTTTTTGCTTAACTGGTATAAAAACTCAAAACAGCAGAGAAAGGTTGTTTATTATGGCAGCAGTCGTCTTCTTCTGTCCAGAAACGAGCAGACCTCTATCAGACAAACGGGACATTCAGCTCATGCTATCTTCAAGTCCTGCATAGCAGACTCCAGAGTCTGAGAAGGTATTAAGAAAGTAGAATAATTTCATTAGGATGCAAATTAGGCACTGTATGTGTGTGTGTGTGTGTGTGTGTGTGTGTGTGTGTGTGTGTGTGTGTGTGTGTGTGTGTGTGTGTGTGTGTGTGTGTGTGTGTGTGTGTGTGTGTGTGTGTGTGTGTGTGTGTGTGTGTGTGTGTGTGTGGTACCTTGACATCCCAGATGGCCATTCCTCCATCCATACCAGTAGTGCAGAACTTGGTGCACTGGTTTCTCCCTCCCTCCACCACAGAGAGTTGACTGAAATTTAGTTTAAAAAGGCTAAATCAATCATTTAGATTGTAATACATATTCTATGTTTCGTTTGTTCCCATCATGCAACAATATCACAGTGATATCTTCACTATAACAAAAGAAACCACTCAGCAGGTTGTGGAACTTTGCTGGATTATTGCCAGAACATGCGGGTTATCCAACATTATCAACTCCTGGGCTGGCTATAACCAAGCCCACAATCCTGTGAAATTCATGAGACCAACGCGGAAGTGCACAAATTTGCAGTTCCACCCTCATCCACTAGGGGCTGGCACCAGAAGTGAGCAATACCGACTCCCATGTTTAAAATGCCAATTTCTCAGCAGAAATAAACATGTTTACAGCCTGGTTCAAAAAACATTATAGGTTTAATATATCTAGTTTACATTCACGACAACTCTGAGGGGGTGATGTTTTTTTATAACTCTTCCGTTTAAGTGTAATTAAATGCTTGAAATTATGAATAATTAGATTTGATTGACAGGTAACATGAGCATCAGAGCTACATCAGAGCTAGCGCTAGGAGCTAGCTCCAGGGAAAGGTCTCAGCCTTGGCCTCACGGTATGGCCATTTTCACTCTGAACTTTAGTTCTATTTCATCTAGTCTTAGCCCTTAAGCTAGCTGCTATTGGAAGGATGATCTCCGCATCAGCCAATCATGAAGAGCTTAAATGTACGCCCACCAATAGTGGGCCCCCTCGTGGTATATAACCGCAGTGACCCCACTGCTCACCTCCCTTTTTCTCTTCATGCCAAGCTTGAGAGCTTTATTAAAGAGCAAATATTATCTCAAAAGAGCGAAATTATCCGAAGACGACTTACCAGCCATGTCCAGTGACGCCAGACCCTGCCCGACCTGCCAGACGGGCTCCATTTCCAGCGGCGACCTGCACGCTAAGTGTGAGGTCTGTCTCGGGGCTCACCATGCTGGCCTGGCCTTGACCCCGCAGGCCTCGTGCCCGTTCTGTGCCGCTCTGCCCGTGGCAGAGAAGATTCGCCCGGTCGAGTACTTCACTCCCGCCGCCGACAAAGAATTTCCGGTGGCTGACTCCTACCCGCTGGACAAGGCTTTGGTTTTCTTCGACGCCGGTCAGGAGCCGGCTGGCTTCAACCGGCTGGATGACGTCACCGACAGCGAAAACTACGATGAGGCGGCATCCCTCCTAGACATAACGGAGGTCGACGAGCTTCGCTCAGCGGGTCCTTCTGCCCCAGTGGCTTCTCGCTCCTCCCTGCCAGCAGTAAGAGCACTACTCCAGGAGCTGCCCGCCATCATTTCTGCGGCAGCAGCCCGCAAGGGGCTGGCTGTGCCAGAACCGGCCCTGCCTGAAGCGGATGATTTGGCGGGAATTTTCGGGGCAACTCAGACACGCTGTCCAGACCCTGTCTGGCCGCGCTTCCCCGCTGCTATGAGCTGCTGGTCTGCCGCCTTCTCCGAGCCTGCCAAGCTCAAGGCGCCAGTCTCCACGTATGCGCCCATCACCAAGGTCGAGGAGTTGTCCGACCAAGGCTGGCCGTCCGTTCCTCCACTAGAGCTGGATTTGGCCTCGCTGTTCGGCGCCAAGAACCACCTCGCTGGCCCGCGAGCTGTTCCCGCTTCAAAACATGACCAGCTGCTGACGCGGCTCACCGACCGCGCACATCAGTGTGCCTTTCAGACCGGCGCTGCAGGGAATAACATCGCACTTCTTGCCTTCGGCGTCTCCAAGATGATGGAGGAGCTGGAAGCTCCCGAGGAGTCGAAAGCCGTCATAACAAAGACTGCTGATGCTATCCTCAATCTGTGTGCTGCTGTGCTCACCGGTTCTGCTCGCATCGCTGCCTGGCAGACCCTCATCCAGCGAGCGATCTGGCTGAAGGCCCTGCCCTCCATTCCGGAACATCTGCAAAGGGAGATGCTGGATGGCCCCATCACCACCGATGTTCTGTTTGGTCCCCATCTTAGGGGCGTCATTGAGAGGGCTCAGAAGACGGCCGAACTATCGGCTACGGTGCGAGACCTGGTCCACCCTCGGTCAGCCTCGCACTCCGGCCATTCAGCCAGAGGATGGGACGAACGGCGCGGAAACTTCAGATGTCCAGCTGCACCGCCCGCTCCACGGAGCCGGCCTCCCGCTTCGGCTCCACATCAGCGGGACCAGCGAGATGGCGGACAACGGTTCCGGCGGGGCCAGCAGACGCCGTCTTGGCAGTCCCAGGTGCAGGAGCCTCGCCGAAAGCAGCCACGGAAGTGACTCTTTGGGGGGAATGTGTGTGTTACTGATTGTTCTGATGTTGTTGGTTTTGAAATAAAACCCAAAAAACGTCACTCAAAGAGCTCAATCCTACAGTCCTCCGCAGAATCCTCTGCCGAGTTTTCACACATGTTCCCCACACCAAGCACTGCTGCACGCACACATGTTCCTGCAGGTAGTCATAATACATGGCCAGCCGTAAGGGTGCGCTCCATTTGCGCTCTGGCCCCAGCATCCGGCCAGGCCCAACTCTTCCCGCTCTCCCCACGCCGTTGGGTGGGGCGGGATGTCATGTCCCTGTCTCGACCACGCGCGGCGGCACAGTGCGCGGCTCCATCCGCTAGCACTCTGTCGCCCCCGTGCACAGGCCCGGCTCCCACTCGTCCTTCACTCTCGGACTCCACGCTCCGCGGTGTGGACCAGCCTGTTCCAGCTGTTTTGCACTTGCCCTTTCGAGCGCAGCCCTCCATGGGTCGCCCCCAGTTCTCTGGTACAGGCGACGGCGGTAAGGGCGCATGCACAACCCTCAGACGTTGTTCACGTGACCGCGCACACGCGTCCACTGTCGGAACGCGCGCACGAGTGGCGCCGCCTTTGCATCATGAGCAAATGGATTTCGGACACCATTCATTGCGGTCACACACTTCATTTTCAGGCCACTCCACCTCCCTTCAACGGGATCGTGGAGACGACGTTCACATCGCAAGTACAGTCTCAGGCGCTAGAGCTGGAGCTGCGGGAACTTCTGTCCAAAGACGCTATTTCCCGAGTCCCTCGCGGACAAGAACTCTCGGGTTTCTACTCCCGCTACTTTGTAGTACCGAAGAAGTTGGGAGGAATGAGGCCGATTCTCGACCTGTCCCTGTTCAACTGCTCCATAGCAGTAATGCATTTCCGCATGTTAACGATGAGACAAGTCCTGGAATATGTGCGCCCCGGGGATTGGTTCACGTCAATCGACCTGAAAGACGCATACTTCCACATACCAGTAGTTCCAAACCACCGGAAGTTTCTGCGTTTTTCGTTCAAGGGAGTTCAATATCAGTTCAATCGCCTCCCTTTCGGCTACTCGCTAGCCCCGCGCACCTTCTCCAAATGTCTGGAGACCGCGCTGCAGCCACTGCGCACGGAGGGAATGAGGGTCTTATTTTACCTGGACGATCTTCTCCTGTGCGCTCAGTCCAAGGACGGGGCGTCACAGCAAACCAGGAGGTTGACAGGGCATCTGTCAACCCTAGGGTTTTCTATAAACTGGGAAAAGAGCTCCATCCTTCCATCCCAGTCGATTGTGTATCTCGGGGTGGAGTTGGACGCCTCCCTAATGAGAGCACGTTTGTCGCCTGCAAGAGCGGCAGATCTCTCCACGGTGATCTCCCGTGTTCAACCCCGCAAGATCGTGAGAGCCCGGTTAGTCATGAAACTCCTGGGCATGATGTCCGCAGCCCATTCAGTAGTGCCGCTAGGTTTGCTGCGCAAGAGGCGCTTGCAACGCTGGTTCGTCCGCCTCCGGGTACACCCGATACGTCAGAAGAGACGTATGTTGAGGATTCCCCCTTCAGTGGGCGGGGACCTCGCTCACTGGGGGAACCCCTGCATCCTCTCACGCGGTGTTCCCGTCACACGTATCTGTGTTTACGGATGCGTCACTGTCGGGGTGGGGGGGCACGTGCTTGTCCCATACGGTGGCAGATCGCTGGCCCTCCCACACGCACAAGCACATAAATGTGTTGGAGCTTATGACAGTGAGGAATGTGATCAGACACTTCGCTGCCCTTCTAGAGGGCCGTCATGTCGAAGTTCACACAGACAACCGGGTAGCGGCAGCCTACATAAATCGCCAAGGGGGAGTTCGATCCCTCCCACTGTTGCGTGTCGCCACAGATTTACTGTGTTGGACACATGTCCACCTGCTGTCCATCAGAGCCATCTACATTCCGGGGGTACTGAATGTAGCGGCAGACATCCTGTCGAGAGGGGGACCCCGCGACTCCGACTGGCGTCTACATCCTGCACTGATATCACAGATCTGGATCAGGTTCGGGGAACCGTCTGTGGATCTGTTCGCGGCTCGCGAAAACGCTCAGTGTCGCCTGTGGTTTTCCCTGAGTCCCCGGGACGGACCCCCGCTCGGGGCGGACGCCTTCTCACACCAGCCCTGGCCTCGAACGCTCCTTTATGCGTTTCCACCAGTCCCTCTGATTCCCCGTCTCCTGGACCGAGTTCGGTCGGAACAGCTCTCGGTGATTCTGGTGGCTCCCAGACGCGTGTCCGCGTCATGGTTTCCGGACCTGCAAGTGCTAGTGTCCGGCTCCCCGTGGAGGGCGGACGCCCTTCTCCAGGCGGATGGGATAATCAAACATCCTCCGGAAATAGGCCAACGGCTGTGGGTCTGGCCGCTGAGCGGTCACGCTTAGAGGCTTCTGGGCTGCCGCATGATGTGGTCGCCACGATTCAGAGTGCGCGGGCGCCCTCTACCATTGCGTCTTACGCTGCTAAATGGGCAGCTTTCCAGAACTGGTGCGCAGAACGGAATGTTCAAGCGCTCTCCTGCCAGCTGGCGGATGTCCTATCGTTTCTGCAGATACTGATAGACAGGGGCCTCGCATTCAGCACTGTTAAGACATATGCTGCAGCTATCTCATCATGTCATCAGGGTTTTGGAGATAGATCTGTTTTCAATCATCCCCTCACAAAACGTTTTCTAAAAGGTGTCAGGAGGAACAGACCTGTGTCCCGCCCGCTTTTTCCCCAATGGGATCTAACGGTGGTTCTGCGTGGCTTATCTGAAGCTCCATTTGAACCCTTGGACCAGGTCTCACTCAAGTTCCTGTCGCTTAAAACTGCATTGCTGCTGGCGCTAGCATCAGTTAAGAGAGTGAGTGACCTAACCGCCCTCTCAGTGGCTCCCGCATGCCTCAGGATCCGGGAGGATGGCGGGTCTGCTGTTTTATGCCCCAACCCAGCCTTTGTGCCCAAAAGCATTAATGCTTCCTTCAAATCCAGGTCAATTTCATTGGCTGGACTTTTTCCTCCTCCCCATAATTCTGAGGAGGAGGCGGCTTCTCACCTTCTCTGCCCGGTGCGCGCGCTTGCACGATATGTGTCACGCACTTCAGGGATTAGTCGCTCACAAAACCTGTTTGTGCACTACAGGGAGTCTTCCCTTGGTCAGGCGCTGTCGGCCCAGCGCCTTTCACGCTGGCTGTGTGACGCCATTTCCCTCGCTTACACATCATCAGGGCAGGATCCCCCTGAGGCACTCAGGGCTCACTCAGCCAGAGGGATTTCCTCTTCGATGGTGCTCCTCAGTGGTGTGTCAATGGAAGACATTTGTCAGGCTGCTTCATGGGCTTCACCCTGTTCCTTTACTCGTTATTATTTACGAGATGTGTCTTCAGGATCCATCACTCGTTCAGTGCTTGGACCCCAGCAGGCTAAATGAATGCTTATGGCACCTCATTGGCCTTGCTGAGATGGATTTCATCCTTTTGTGGATGATGCTTTTTAGTGGGGGCCCCTCTCTTATCGTGCCTGCCTCAGTCTTTAAGCCTGGTCTGAGGCTGAACGTCCCCCACTAGAGGAGATTTGATTGGGTGTGTCCATTGGTTGTGTTAACCAGTGGGGCGTAAACCCATCCAGCTGCGCTTTATTCCAATAGCAGCTAGCTTAAGGGCTAAGACTAGACGAAATAGAACGTTGGTTACGTATTGTAACCCCAGATTCTATGAGTCTAGTCGCAGCCCTTAAGCCACTGGCCCCACTGGTTATGATGGGAATAAGAGCCATTGGAGGTGAGCAGTGGGGTCACTGCGGTTATATACCACGAGGGGGCCCACTATTGGTGGGCGTACATTTAAGCTCTTCATGATTGGCTGATGCGGAGATCATCCTTCCAATAGCAGCTAGCTTAAGGGCTGCGACTAGACTCATAGAATCTGGGGTTACAATAAGTAACCAACGTTGTGTCCTCTGTGTGTTTGTGTCTGGATGTTAATTATGGAATTATTTAGACAACGACAAAGATGGCAAGCCGTGGTTATTGACTGCTCTAACAGATGATCCAAGAAGCCTCTACTTCATTGTTATCAGTAAATAAAATTATATTTCTGTACTTTATTTCACTGGTTGAATAGGGGAAAATGCTGTGCATTTGTGTGCATTTAACACAACACTGCCCTGTTTTTATTATTTTTTATTTTTATATTTATTTATCTCAAACAATTGAAAAAAACCCCATAAAAGTGCACATGCACTCATCCGTATTCCAAGTGCATAAAATAAGACAAAATATGGATTAAAATTAACATATGCTGTTGAATTAAAAAAACTAACAAAAATACAAAAACCAAAAGAAAAGAAAAGAAAACATACATATTTGTCAAACATGGTTTTAAATATAACTTGTTGGTGGGGCTGGCTGGCTGGCTGAATGGGGACCAAACCTCCTAAACTGACCAAGGCTAGCTAGCAGAAGCTTCGGGGCTTCGCTGGTCCACTGCAGTCAAAGATTTACAAGGTCACAGCTGCAGAGATGTTTGCAAAGTTTCGGTAAAGTGCCTCTTCCTTTGACAGCAGCAGTCCTGCAATCAGAGACCCGTGAATCTGCTGCTTCATCCTTACGAAAGGAAGCCCAGCGCGGGCGCCTGCCCTCTCCCGTCTCTCAGCCGGGAACGGCCAGGAACAGCCGAAAGAGGCCGAGACGCGCTACGTGTCCGACTGGCTTCATGCTAGGTTTTAGTTGTGCTTCACTGCTGTGGAGTTCTCTGAGGGAGATCAAAGAAACACCACTGCACTTTGAGTTGATTTTGAATTCGCTTTATTGCATTTCTCTCACTAAAAGTGCCCCAAAAAACCTCTGTTAGCTTGAGTTAGCATGTAGCTAATCTCCTTCTGTTCTCCGACCGAGGTGAGCATGACCTCACGTAAGAGGCCAGGGCACCAGGCTTTGACTGCAGTGGTCTGAGGCTCTGCTTGTATTTGAAAAGTCCATATCATTGCTCAAAAGGCAACCAGCATGACTACATCCTTGCGTGAAGCCAAGAGCCTGCACAGGTCGGCTACCCCAGAGCCCCTTCTTAGCTTCTTGTGTTAGCTAAGTTAGCTAGTAGCTACAATGGTTCATTTGTTCCAACCCTGTTCCAACCATTACAGCACCACTCTCAGCTCCAACTCTGTTCCCATTTTTGGACTGTCTGGGAGTGACTAGACATGTGACACGACCAAAATGGTGGTGGTGGGAACCTCCCATTTTGCTTAAAAAACATTTTTCGAGCTAATGTGCATTATTTGTACAGGTGTATGTATATATATATATATATATATATATATATATATATTTATATATATATAATGGCTACATCACAACTCACTCCTGCCTCTGGTGGCTGGGAGTAGTAATACACCAGACAGTGTCAACATGCACAGGATCATTTTATCAAAATCACACAGTTTAGTTTTGTTGATTGCTGACCTGATGCTGTTCTTGTGGAGTGTGTTCTGGTCCTTCTGAGTGCCCTGGGTCTCTGAGGCTCGACGGTCAAGGTTCTGGAAGCGTTCCCTGGCGCTGATGCCCTTCTGGGCTGCCTGTTTGGGAATGTCCAACTTGCCACCAAATGTCAGGCTCCCTTTGGCCCCATCATACACAAACAGCATCGGGTAGCAGTCATGACCCTAACATAGAAAGATTAAGCTTGGATTCAGTTTAGAAAATTATTTAGAATTTTAGGTTATATAGTATTAGTGCAGCATCATTTCAAAATGTTCCATATAAATAGTTTGTGCAATTAAAGGAGAGAACAATTGTTTTTTTCCCATCTGATCACGACTAAGGATGTTTGTGTCTCTGTGCCATCTTCCTAAAAGTTTGGTTCCAGCAGTAGATTTTACGACACCCATGCACGAACAACCCCCTGATAAAACAAAACTGCTTTCTTTATATGAAAATGAGCTTCATGAGTGGTTTCTACGTGGCAATATTTAATGTTTGTTTCAGATTTGCAGTTCATATGCAGCTTTTTCTAAAAGATTGGACTCTCTTTGTTTAAATTTAAAAGAAGCATTAGTTTAACATTAGTTACAAGCTAAAAAAAATGTTAGGGTAAATAAAATACAAAAATGCACACGTTGCTGATTTTTGTTAAAATCAGATGTTAGCCGAAGACTCACAGCTGCCACCAAGCTGTTCTCCGTGATGAAGGTCACACACAGCAGAGGAAGTGTCTTAGACCTCAGGCTGCTCACCCTGAGAATACCAGAAGAAAATGTCAAAGTCAGAAGCTCGCTCGCTCGCACACACACACACACACACACACACACACACACACACACACACACACACACACACACACGCACACGCACACACGCACACGCACACACGCACACACACGCTCAGGTGTGCTGCCCCGCCCCCTTGCTTACGTTCCCGTCTTGCCTCCCTCTGAGACTGACAAAGTAGAGTCATGGGATGTCCAGGCTAGCCTGTTTCCAGAGTGTGAGAAGCACACACTGTGCACCCAACCTCCTCCTCCTCCTCCACCTGAGGTCTGAGCTGCAGCTCCAGACTCGCCAGACTCAAACATCACCTCCCCAAAGGGCATCTTGCTTCCCCAGGGAGTGGGTCCGGGCTTCTCCTCCACTTCCTTTATGTAGGCTGAGAACACCCTGAGCAGAGAATGAGGAATAGCTTGTTTGTGTATTGAGTTTTCCATTTATTTAGTGTTATAATACATTTCATTTACAGATCAGCTTGTTTCTAACTTTGGCTCACCTGCACTTGAAGTCACAAGATCCAGCAGCCAGCAGGACGTTATTGGGATGCCAGTCCAGACTCAGGATGGTAGAGCGGATGGGTTTCTTGATGTGTTTGCACACCCACCTGCATCCAAGAACAAATACAGCTACTACATCCAGTAATATGGTACCTATAAGTCATTTACTTTATTTAACTGCATATTGGAATTCCCTGCAAACTCACCAGTCATTTTCCTGCTCAAAGTAGCAAATGGAGATGAGCCGTGAGCCGCTGCCCACAGCAAACTTGTTCTCTTTAGGTGACCACTTCACACAGCGAGCGGCGCGGTTGATCCTGAGAATGACCAGAGTGGGCTTCCAAACCCCCTCCTTCAGGGTCCACACGTAGGCGTTACGGTCAGCTCCACAGGTGACTATACGGTTACTGTCTGGAGCCCAGTC
Organism: Nothobranchius furzeri; assembly: GCF_043380555.1. NCBI lineage: Eukaryota > Metazoa > Chordata > Actinopteri > Cyprinodontiformes > Nothobranchiidae > Nothobranchius > Nothobranchius furzeri. The sequence continues at coordinate 15,348,397 of NC_091744.1, read as the reverse complement.
AATCCCTGGAGGAAAAGAAAGTTTCATTATCTGCAGGGTATAAGCATTCAAAACAGGTAGGTTACCACTTATGAAGCATGTAAGCACATTTTTACCCAAGATGCTTAAGAAAAATGGGGAAACACCACATTAAAGCACCAAAGACAAAATTCAAGCTAGAAACACACCACAAAATAGTAAACAACCTTTAAAAGCAATCAAACAAAAACCTTCACCCTAAATAAAAACTTTGGTTTTAAGAATTCGATTTATCATTGGTCTAATCTGTTTCTCGACTCAAAATTAAAATCAAACCTTAAACACAGATGTTTGGATTCAAAATTTGTCAGATTTTTACCAAAGGCCAGTATTGTCTTTGGTCCATGTGAGGGAGTTTAAACTCACCCGAGCTTCAATATTAGCATAATAATAAAAAATGGGGTTTAAGTGAAAGAGAAGCATTTAGAAATATGAAAAGGGATTTGTGTTTGTGTTTTCTAGAAATGGGTCCAGAGGAAGCATAAATGGTAAATATAGGTCCTAGAATACAACCCTGAGGAATGCCACTGAAGGGAGAATCTGAAGAAGAATCACATTTTTAGTAACAAAATGAGAATTTTACTAAAATAAAATTTCATAGACTGATCAGGCAAAAATCTGTTTGTCTGAACAGGTTTTCTACAAATACATTTACATTTGAGTCAGAGCTGGGAGGACGAAGTAAAAGAGTTCAGTTTTGCATAAGAACAGCCAGCAATGAAAAAGAGGAAACCATATGAATGGAGTCGCCATAAAAACAGTTGATCTCAAATTCATCTTTTTCATTGAATAAAAGAAAATGATAAAGTTATAGAAATTAATACATTTACACCAAAATCTCAAGAAAAGCATCACTAGAAGTGTATTCTTCCAACTCATTTGTTTTAATGGGTGAAGCTCTTGGCTGCTACATGGTTACTATATGTGACATTGTTTCAGACAAACAGGAAGTTGGGACAGTCAAAAAATGCAACTAGAAAATGTCTCACCTGTCACCTGACCATTGTGCTCCTTCAGCTCATGGATTTTGGTCCATTTGGTCCCGTCTTTCTTGAAGATGTGAACCTCATGGTTATTGGGACACAGGGCAATTTCTGGAACACAGAAACACTTTGAATTACGCCAAAACAAAACCCAGATGCCTCTGCAAATATCCTCAATAAAGAGCAAACTCATCAGCACAAGTTCAGAGATGGAGATGACTATAGTTGTAACATGGTGAAATGAGCTATAGATCAGATGACTGCAGATGGAGAAAACTACAGAAACATGGAACGTCTGCCTGGGGACAGCACAGACTGTCTATAAATAGTGTGGTAGAACATTTCTGCTTCTAAACTGCAGCAAAGCCCACAGCAGATGAGTCAGAAGAGGTGTTTAGGAGCAGCGATGTGGACGGCCTACAGCAGATGCCACAAAAACCAAAGTGCTGATCTAAAAAGCCAAACAAGGCACTGGTTTCCTCTAAAGGAACACAAACGCTTCTCAGAAAGACCCAGACTGCACCCTGACTGCTACAGGAAACAGGAAATGCCTTCTTCCACCTAAGCGCCAATCGCAAACCTCTGCTTGTAACACTGCCTCTGCTTCATCAGAGACAGTAATCGGAGGAAAACGTACCCAAAGGGTTTTCGATTTAGACAGTCAGAGGACGATCAGACTTACGGGTCCGATCTTTGTTCCAGGCATGAGAGCTAATTGGTTCCAGCAAGAAGCTGTGGTACGCCATGGCCAATCAGGTGTCAGACTCAGACCAGGAAGTGAGGAGAGGAACCAGAGGAAGGTGGGCTGGGGGAGTAACAGTCCAGTCTAAAAAACAGAAGTTAAGATCACTGAAAGGAGGAAGCAGAGAGAAGACAGATGAAATATTAATGATTATAAAATGTATTTGTTTAACAGCTTCTATAAATTTAAACAGTTTAAGAGATAAAACACACCCTCGGTTAGAGTGTGTGAGATGGAAACACACTCTAAACATACATTTATTTCAGGCTGCTCTAAAGAAACCCAGACTTTCAGAGGACTCTAAAGAAATATGCAGGTCAAGGGTCACACATCCCTAAGACAGTTTGAGAAAACAGGAGGAAGTTCTTAAAACATTATCTTTAAAGCAAAAGATAAATGAAATATTACACAACGTACGCTTGTGTCTGCTCTGAATGAAGGTAGTACCCTTTGTGAGCCGTTCTCTAGAAATGTGTCCCTCTTTACAAACTGTGCTTGGGGGTGTGTGACATGTTCAGTGGGTTGGAAAGGAAAAAAAACTTGTAGGCTACTTACCCAGAGGGCAGGACGGAGATGAATGGGTGACAAGCTGCAGAGACGGGAGAGAGGAGAAAGAGAAGAGGCAGAAGGAGGTGGTGAATCTAAAAAGTAAAAAAGGAGGGTGTTCAGCCCGCGGACTCTGGCCAGTCAACGCGAACGCCAACGACAAGAGTGAGCTCAGGAAGAGAGGAGCCGAGCTAAAGAGAGGGAGGAGAAGCCTGAAGGGGAAGTGGAGGAGGAGGTGCACAGGAACGTTGACATACAGGAAGTTTGCAACTTTAGTGATCAGGCAGTGTTTTTCTAAGAGGTGGATAAACTTTGGGTTTGATTAGGATAGGAGTCCAGGTGAAGGGTAAGGTTTAATGAGAAGAAATGGAGACTGAAGGGGGAAGTAGAAGAAGCCAAGACAATGTAACTCAAAAAAGAGGAGGAGGAGGAGGAGGGGACTGAATAAGGAGGGCAGAAAAAGTATGAAAGAAATGGAAAAAGTGGGCGGAGCAGACAGTTACTTGTGCATAAAAGAACTAGTTAAAAAGGAAGGAAGACAACTAAAAATGTAGACAGAAGAAGGAAAGAGAGGCACCATGAGATGTAAAAAGGGAAATATTCACATTTTGAACCTGGTCTTTCAGATGATATAGAAATAATTTAAAGAAAAACAGACATACTCGACTCATGCGACTCACATAAAAAATGTTTTTTTTTTAGATTTCCTCAATTTAGGGTTAGAAGTACTCGAACCAGACTGAAAACCAAAGGGGACAGGGCCTTTCAGACTACTGCACCCAGACTTTGGAACAGTCTACCTTCAAATCTCCGTCTCTCTAACACTGTAGAGGTCTTTAAAAATCGTCTAAAAACTCACCTTTTCATCCAGGCGTTCCCTCCCTAAATGTTCAAAAAGATGGCTTTGTTCGGGTTCACACCTTCACTTTGTTTATACTCATGATTTTATTTTCTATTTTATCAGTGCTATTGTTTTTCTGATGTTTTTATTGGTTAGAGGAATTTGCTCTGATCTTTATCATGTTGTACAGCGCTTTGTGATTTATATCTGTGAAAGGCGCTATATAAATAAACTTTTACTTACTTACTTACTTACTACAACAGTCGTGTGGGGGAGCCGGCTTTCTCCCACTGGCCAATGATAAGACTTAGGTGGATTGGCCTCTCTGAATTGTCCTTATGTGGGTGTGTTCATGGATTTTGGTCCCTCTGTGTCGCCATGAGATGGACTAGCACCTGTCCAGGATGTACCCTGCCTGTTTACCCGGAGACTGCTGGAGATAGGCACCAGCCCCCTGTGACCCTGCTTGGATAAGCAGATATTGGATGAAGATGGATGTTTTGGAATCAGTTTAAAGAAATGTCTAAAATTAAATTTAAGATTTATCATTTGCAGTTCACGGATCATTTTAAGGACAATAATTTCCTGCAAGTTGCTGACCGAAGGAATGAGATTGCAAGCAGCCAAAAATAATTTTCTCCGCAGGGTGTCTGGGCTCTCCCTTAGAGACTGGGTGAGAAGCTCGGACATGGGGGAGGGGCTTTTGGAGACGACTTATGGCAGAGAAAAGAACATTCATTTCACGAGCAATAGCTCTGGTAGGCATTCCTGCAGACGGCACGCTTACTGCACACTCCCTCAGAAGTTGCAACATCAGTGGCACTGTGGTGCATGATCAAACTGCACGTTTCAGAGTGTCCTTTTAGTTTGACCAGCCTAAAGCACACCTGAGCAAAATTCATTCTGTCTAATCAGCACCTTGACACGCCACACCTGCGATGTGGGATGGATTGCCTCGGCAAAGTAGAAGTGCCCACCATCACAGATTTAGATCTGAGAACAATATTTGAGAGTAGTGGGTCATTTTTTGTGTAATTTGATGTTTCAGATATTTCAGTTCAGCTCATGAAAAATGAGATTAAAACAAGAGTTGCATTTATATTTTGTTCAAAGTATACAGTGGGATGCAAAAGCTTGGGCAGCCTTGTTAATCTTCACGATTTTCCTGTATAAATCATTGGTTGGTAATTTCAGTTAAATATATTAAACAGGAGACACACACAGTGATGTTTGAGAAGTGAAACAAGGTTTATAGGGTTTACAGAAAGTGTGAAATGATTGTTTAAAGAGCAAGTCACCCACAAATCAACTCTTTTTGCTGATAAACTAAATAAACGAGTGTCTAATCGTGCTGCAGACACGTGTCATCAATAATTTGGCACTTCAGTGCATCTTAGTTAAAATTTAAATATTCTGCCTAAAACTGGCAGTGTTGTGCCGTTGTCAGGTAAAAACTCTGCACTGTATTTGAATTTAAATCTGCCACTGCTATTGGCTGAGAGGTATGCTATGATGTAAACTGTTACATTATGATGTCACAATGCTGTTGTGAGCCTGTGTGTGTGTGTATTTGTTAGCGGCTCCGCCCTCTCGGTCTGCCAGGCAACAGCATTTGTTGCATTTTCCAAACATGAAGTGGGAGTGGAGTTAGACTCTGGTAGGGGGTGACTCACTCTTTAAACAAAATTAGGCAGGTGCATAAATTTGGGCTCTATTGTCATTTGATTCCAAAACGTTTAGAATTATTGGGACTGAAAAGTGGTTTGGTAAGCTCAATGACCCTTGACCTCCATACACAGGTGAATCCAGTTAAGAAAAAGAGTATTTAAGGGGGGATTGTAGTTTCCCTCTGAATATTCTCTGAAGAGCAGCAACATGGGGTCTCAGAACAACTCTCACATGACATGAAAACAAAGATTGTTCACCATCATAGTTTAGAGGAAGGATACAGAAAGCTGTCTCAGAGATTTCAGCTTCTGTTTCCACAGTTAGGAACATATTGAGGAAATGGAAGAACACAGGCTCAGTTCAAGTTAAGGCTCCAAGTGTCAGACCAAGAAATATTCAGATAAACAGAAGTGAAGAATGGTGAGAATAGTCAGAGTCAACCCCCAGACCAGAACCAAAGACCTACAACATCATCTTGCTGCAGATGGAGTCACTGTGCCTCGTTCAACTATTGGGTGCACTTAACACAAGGAGATGCTGCATGTGAGTGGTGCAGAGGAAGACTTCTCCTCCCACGGCACAGGATTATGTTGCTTGGAGACTTTAATATTCATGTTTGCTGCCCTGGAAAACCACTGGTTGCAGATTTTGTTAATCTCGTGAACTCTTTTAGTTTTACCCAGTGGGTAAATGCAGCCACTCAGGTATGCGGTCACACTCTGGATCTTGTGCTGTCACTTGGATGCATGGTGTCCAACGTGTGTATTCAGGATGCTGTCTTTTCAGACCACAAGCCTGTACTATTTGACGCTACTGTGCGTGGTAGTGTTGTTGACTCTACAGTTCCTATTTGACTTTCTCGTCCTGTGAACAGTGCTACATCAGTACAGTTTTCCTTGTTATTTAATAGGGCTGAGCCTTATGTGGGTGATTGGTCACTTTTGGATGATCTGCTCTGTTATTTTAATCAGACCTGTAAGGACATTATGGACACCATTGCGCCTCTTCACCCAAAAAAGGCAACTCATGGTGCTAATGTGTGGTCTACTGAAAGCACCAGGGCTGCAAGAAGGGAATGCAGGAGGTGTGAAAGAAAGTGGAAAAATGATAAGCTGCATTTATCTTTAATGGCCCTTAGAGAAAGTTGGAAATCTTATCAGGAAATTGTTAAATCCGCAAAGACTGCCTATTATTCCAACCTTGTGCATGCTAATGCCAACAAACCTCTGGTTTTGTATGCAGCTATAAACTCTGTGCTGAATGTGGAAGATTATTCACCTGTACAGGCCCCTGAATCTGTGTGTAACAGCTTCCTTCAATTTTTTATCGACAAGGTGGTGATGCTGCGAGACGCCCTGCCTAAATCTAGTGTGTTAAGATCCTCTACGTCTTTTGAGGAATGGCTGGTCTCTTTTCATCCAGTACCACTTGCGGAGTTCACCAGTTTGTTAAAAGATGCTAAACCTAGTGGGTCACCAGAAGATATTTTACCCCGTGTTTGTTTATGGAAGTTTTTCAAACAGTCGCACCACTGATTTTGCACATAATCAACAACAGCTTTGCTTCTGGTTTTGTACCGACAGATAAAAAAAAAACAGTTATTCATCCACTTTTAAAAAGACCTGGGATGGTTGCTTCATTACCAGTGAATTATAGGCCAATCTCCAAACTCCCTTTTTTGGGTAAGATGCTTGAAAAATGTGTCTATACTAACTAATGGACTTCTTTAAGAACTTTGATATTTTAGAGACCCTCCAATCAGGTTTTAAAATGTTGCATAGTACCGAAACTGCCCTAATCAAGGTCTTTGATGATATTCTTTTTTGTTTTCTTTTTTTTTCCGTGTCCTGTCTGGCTGTGAAGCAAACAGAATCGATGTCTGAATGATGGTAACAAGCCTTACAGATTTACTCTCAGGTGGAGCGTCAAAGCGTCTGCTTTTAATGTCACGCCTGATACTTAAAACTTTATTGTTATCGTTTTTGAATGCTTTTTAATTCCGACCAGACACGGAGACAGAGGTGAAAGAGAAAGGAAGAGACAAAAGGTGGTGGTGGGGTGGGGGGTTCCACAAAAATAAACAATAATGAACAAGAGTCTGCTTCTAGACCTGCAGGAAAAGAGAGAGAGAAAAAAAAGGGACACAACAACAATACAACAGGAGCAAGCTATCACTGCGTCAACTTGATGAAGAAATATATAATCAACATTGTTTAACTGAACAATCACATGATGATAAATCACAGTGCATTTAGTGCCAACCATAGCCTTAAGACCTGTGTTGAACGTGCCCAAGTCCATACACCATGTGAGCACCTGTGTGTGTACATGCGCTTTTTTATGTAAGGTTTCTCTATAGGAGCATCCAATAGAGAGTGTGAGGGGCCACAGATCTGCCCCCTAAAGATGTGCAGGAGACCGAGGGAGCTCCAAGTCCCAGAGATCCAGGAGCTGCCCCAGAGCATAGGAACCCCAGACTGCGACCAGAAAAGCCCCCGCCCTCCTCGAGAAGCGCAGAGGATCGCCCCGGGGGGGCCACAACCAGCAGCCGGCAGAATCCCGAGAGATATCGGCGGCAAGCCCACAGGCCCGCCCGCAGCCTCCCAGTCTTTAATGATATTCTTCTAGCAACAGATGGTGGCAGTCCATTGCTGCTAGTCCTATTGGATCTCACAGCAGCTTTCGATATCGTAGACCACGAAGTGTTGCTCCATTGCCTTGAACATTATGTGGGAATTTCTGGGCAAGCCCTAAATTGGTTTAGATCTTATTTACGTGACAGGATGGTTCGTGTGAGGATGGGTGGTTTCTCATCTGGCTTCTCACATCTGCCTTGGGGGATACCACAGGGTTCTATACTGGGACCCTTCTGTTTTCCATTTATATTCTCCCATTGGGTGACATTCTATGAAAGTTTGGAACTGGATTCCATCTCTTCGCCGACGACTGCCAATTGTACTTACCTCTAGATGGCGCCGGTGACCATACAATAAAAATTTTTTTGGATTGTTTGGCAGAAATTAAGATATGGTTGGCAGAAAACTTCCTGTGTCTCAATGGAAAAAAACAGAGGCACTGTTGTTTGGACTGAGTGGACATTTAGATTTTTCCAATGTAGACTGTGGTGAACTGAACTCCTATCTGTGTGTTTCAGCAGTCAACCTTGGCGTAAAGATGGACAGTGCATTCTGCATGGATGCTCATGTGGGTACTGTAGTATCCTCTTTATTTTATCATTTAAGACGTTTGGCTAAAGCCATTTTTATCTAGACGTGACCTTGTGACTGTTGTTCATGCTTTTATTACCTCACGACTCGACTATTGCAATTCCGTTTTATTTGGTTTTAAGTAGCTGTAACCCGACTGCAGCTTGTCCAGAATGCTGCAGCTAAATTCTTGGACTGCAAAAGAAAGCATGAACATGTGACACCAATTTTGGTTGCTCTCCACTGGTTGCCTGTTGATTTTAGAATTCGTTTTAAAGTTCTTTTAATGGTGTTTAAGGAGCTGAATGGTGTGGCTCCAGCCTATTTGGCGGAGTTGCTGCAGCCATATGCTCCAGCCCAGTCACTCCGCTCTGAGAACTAGCTGCTGCTAGTGTAAGGCTAGGTTAAAGTTAAGAGGGGACAGGTTGTTCTCTGTTGTGGGTCCGAAACTGTGGAACGCACTACCCCTAGCTATTAGGGACTCTCCATCAGTAGCAGTTTTTAAAATGAGGCTGAAAAGCTACTTTTATGATCTGGCTTTTAATTCTGTGAGTTAGCAATTGTTAACGTTTTATATTTTATAATTCTCATTTGTGGTTTTAATTATGTCTGTAGCGCTATATGTTTTATTGTTTTACTCTTTTGTTGTACTGCACTTTGGTGGCATGCTCATGACTGTAAGGTGCTTTATAAATACAGGCTGAGTTGAGTTGAGCACAAACAGAGCTGCTTGAGGTTTGCTAAAACACATTTGGACAAGCCAGCTTCATTCTGGAATAAGGTGTTGTGGAGTGATGAAACTAAAACGGAGTTCTTTGGGCATGACAAGGGGTGTTTATGTTTATTTACTTAGCAGACGCTTTTATCCAAAGCGACTTACAATTTATAACCTACAGGGCATGTTGTGATCTGTGGGGGAAACCGGAGCACCCGGAGGAAACCCACGCATGCATGGGGAGAACACGCAACTCCACGCAGAAAGGCCGCAGCCGAGTTTTGAACCTGCGACCTCCGTGCTGCGAGGCAACAGTGCTAACCACTGCGCCACCATGCAGCCCAGTGTTATGCATGGAGGAAAAAGAACACAGCATTCCAAGAAAAAAAACCTGCTAACTACAGTAAAACATGGTGGTGGTTCCATCATGCTGTGGGTCTGTGTGGCCAGTGCAGGGACTGGGAATCTTGTTAAAGTTGAGGGATGCTAGGATTCCACTCAATATCAGCAGATTCTGGAAACCAATGTCCAGGAATCAGTGACAAAGCTGAAGCTGCACTGGGGCTGGGTCTTTCAACAAACACTGCTCAAATTCCACTTAAGTATTCAAGCAGAGGGACAAGAAGAACGTTCTGAAATGGCCATCTCAGTCCCCAGACCTGAATATTAATTAAAATCTGTGGTGAGTTAGAGAGCGGTCCATGCTCAGAAGCCATCAAACCTGAACTAGATATGTTTTGTGAAGAGCAATGGCCTAAAATATTTTCAGCCAGTCCCGACTCTCATTGGAAGCTATAGAAAGCATTTAGAGGCCGTTATTTCTGTAAAAGGAAGATCTACTAAATGTTGAGTTCATTTATGTAGTGCCCAAATTTAAGCACCTGCCTAATTTTGTTGTGCTGCTGGTGAGATTTGCTTTAATAAACAATCAAAAAACTTTGTAAATAACCGCACAATGAAAATTGTGACAAATAGCTTTATATGGTAAATGGCCTGCATTTCTATAGCACCTTAGGTTTCTACAACCCCCCAAGGCACTTCACAACACAGTCATTCACCCACTGGTGGGGATGAGCTATGATGTAGCTACAGCTGCCCTGGGGCGCACTGACAGAAACAAGGCTGCCAAGCACTGGCGCCACCGGTCCCTCTGACCACCACCAGCAGGCAATGGGGGTTAAGTGTCTTGCCCAAGGACAAAACTGCAGAATTCTCTGGTCAGAGCCAGGATTGAACCTGCAACCTTCCAATTACTGGACAACCCGCTCTACCTCCTGAGCTACCGCTTTCACATTTAAAAAATATTGTTGCATGAACCACATTGAAATTTTGGAGATCAGAGCCATTTGATGCAATCAAAATATTCATTAGCATATCAGTAATAAACCATTTAGGATGCCAACAGGAAATCAAGTTTTAAAAAATGCAACAACTTTACTAAAAGCCACTTCACTTTAAACACCTAATGTAAGACTTCTTTCAAAAAAGCAAATCCTTTCCAAAAACCAATGCAAAAACTTACTGTTCAATCAGTGCAGAATATCCACAACAAAACAAGACAGAACCCCAGTTTTTGTGTAGTGTAAATGTATTTCATCTTTATTTCACGTCTACCTCATGATCAGTTACATAGAAATCCTCCATTTGTGGTTTTTAGTCTAGTGGCTACAGAGCCTAGTGCTGGTCAGCCATGGCTCCACCCACACTTGAGACCGCTGCTTTTCTCCAGATTTTAGCAGACAACCATCAACACGTACTTAGAACATCGATACCCCCAGGCCTTAATCCCAACAACAGATAATTAGATCCTCCAGGGAAGAGCAGATTCCCAGCCACCAGAGTACAGGACTCAACACCTACATTGATCGATCATGTTACGGTTGATCTGAGGTGAATAAAGTCTGATTTTTGGATAAAACACACCTTTTAGTGTTCAACTTTTGGTACTGGAGGTTAGAAAACATAAAAACACACGTCACATCACGTTTAATACGTGTCAGAAAACCTTCCCACTTTTACACCTGGTTAACCTTCATTTAAAAGCAAACAAACCAAATAAAGAAAATTAGTGATCTCACATATCAGCACGCTGTGTGTGTGTGTGTGTGTGAAGATATGAGCATGTAGGTACACACCCACTAGAGAGTATAATGGTCTGAGTGCTGAGGCAGACACTCAATAAGGTGGTCAGTTATGTATGTTACTGCTGCATCACACAGGTGTGGAGTGTGTGTGTGTGTGGGCATGAGGCTGCAGCGTTTCTTCATTCATTCATACGTCTTCACATGATGCGCAGACCCTGAATAGAAGCTTCTAGGCTCTGAGGAGGTAAGAATAGGGGGAGTCTGTGTTAAAAGTGGCAAAAATGAATAGAGCTGTTGATTTTAAGAATGATCACCTTAAAGTCCCAAATAGTCATTGCTCCGTCGATGCCAGTGGTGCAGAACTTACGACAATCCCTTTTATCTCCCTCATAGATAGACACTTGGCTAAAAGAGAAAAAGTGTAGATGAACACAAATGGTTAAAAAAGGGAAGGGAAAAATCAAAAGTAAACAAAAACCTTCAGGAAATCTCAAAAATGAACATACGATGCACTGCCCAAACGTTTAAATAAACACGTTTAACTGAAAATGGAGGCTTTTAAAAAATATATTCTGACACCATGTTGTGATATTTTGATCAACATGAGCAATAAGTCTGATAGAATTGTGAACATTTTTTCATGTCACATCAGTGCTTGGTGATGGACCCACGTGATGCTGTTCTGGTGCAGTGTGTCCAGGGTTGTGTTGCGGTCCTCAGTGGTGGCTCTCTTGTCCATGTTCCTGAAGCGCTCCATGGCTGACATGTTCCTCTGGATGCTCTGTTTAGGGAGGTCAAGCTTCGACACAAATGTCAGCGTTCCACCGTCGTCACAACGGAAGAGCATAGGGCAACAGTCGTGGCCCTGATGAAAAAAAACCCCACCCCACATTAAATAGATAGCTGTGGATAGAAAGGGTAAAGAAGATGTGTGCTTTGTTATTCTTACCGCAGCTACTAGACTGTTCTCTGAAACAAAAATGACACTGAGGAGAGGGAGGAATTCTGTCTTCAGCTGTGAGGGACTAACGACAGAAAAAAGTTTGGAGATTTATTTTATTCTCATTACATTTGAAAAAGACAACCGGCCAAAACATGTTCAAGTTTGGTGGGTCGTCACAGAAACGATCCGACTTTTGTAAACAAAGACTAAAAAAATGTTATTTCCAGTTACCTTAGGTTAAAGGGATGTAAAAAAACACCAACACACTAAAATTTAGCAAAATTTCACGTTATGATACTGAATTTGCATTTAAAAGCAGTGTTTGGATTATTTATCTATGTGTAAAGATTTCCTGTATTTCTTTTGTTTGGTGCAATTTAAACTCTGGCTGCTAGGTGGCAGCAGTTTTTACCGCCTTCATTCTGATGCAACAACAAGCCCCCACAATGCAACTTTAAAATTTAGTCCAATCCGGAAGTAAGAAAAATTGCAGTTCCACCCTCATCCACTAGGGGCTGGTGTCAGAAGCGAGCAAATCCTCATTGACTCCCATGTTATAAATACCAATTTCACAGCAGAAATAAACATGTTTACAGCCTGGTACCAGAACATGTTTTTTGTTTAAATGATCTAGTTTACACTCATGACAACTCTGAGGGGGGGTGAATTTTTTTCTTACTCTTCTGTTTCCTCCGTAGGGTGGCCGGGCTCAGCCTTAGAGATAGGGTGAGGAGCTCGGACATTCGGGAGGGACTCGGAGTAGAACCGCTGCTCCTCCGGATCGAAAGGAGCCAGTTGAGGTGGTTTGGGCATCTGGTCAGGATGCCTCCTGGACGCCTCCCTGGGGAGGTGTTTCGGGCATGTCCTGCCGGCAGAAGGCCCCCGGGTCGACCCAGGACACGTTGGAGAAGTTACATCTCCAATCTGGTCCGGGAACTCCTTGGGGTCCTGCCGGAGGAGCTGGTGGACAAGGCCGGGGAGAGGACGGCCTGGAGCTCCCTAGTTGGGATGCTGCCCCCGCGACCCGGACCCGGATAAGCGGAGGAAGACGAGACGAGACGAGAGACTCTTCTGTTTAAGTGTATTAAAAGCCTAAAATTGTGTATAATTAATGAGCATCAGACCCACGTGACCACTGGTCACTGCCGAGCTGAGCTTAGATTTTAACATGTACTGTTTAACCATGAAATTTAAATGTAATAGGGTAAAACCCAGTGCATTTAACATAATGCTGCACCTTAGAAAATGGGTTGAAATATAACATGTTGTTGGAGCTGGGTTCTGACTATCGGCTTGTGGAGCTCTAGGGAGACCGATGTTTTCCACCCGGAATGCCGGCTGGTTCTCCCCGCAGCTCGGTGCATCTCTGTCTGATCGCGGCTTCTGTTTGATGCGCGGGCTGCCGGCTTGTGGAGTTCTGGGATGGAAACCTTTCCACCCGGTTCTCCCCAGCGGCAGCTCTGTGCATCTCAGATCGCAGCGGCGCCTGTCTGCTGTGCGGCTGCCGGCTAGTGGAGGTCTCGGAGACCTCTGTGTTCCACCCGGTTTTACCCAGCGGTCAGCCCGGCGTATCTCTGACTCAGAAGCTCTGGTGTTGTGCACAGTTAACTTCGGTTGTAGCTAGGTTGCTACCTCCGTTAGCTTAGCTCCCACCTCCGCATTAGCTTTGGGTTAGCTTGTAGCTAGTTCGACCGGGTGTCGTCAGTTGATCCCAGCCTTATAGCCCCACCCTCAGCTCCACCTCTCTTCCCTTTTGTGGAATTGTCTGGGCTTCACGGAACCTGTGACATGGTCAAAATGGCGGTGGTGGCCACCTCCCATTTGGCCTCAAAAAAGTGATATTGGAGCCTATGGAAAGAAGATGTGCACGAATATTATGTCGATGTGCAACAACAAGGTCTCATAATAACACTGGATGGGTCTTGGAAGTGTCTTAAATACAAATATAATCTGGTTCTAAGAGTCACACTATATCATACCCTGTATTGTGATCAAAGGGCAAACTGCCTGCTAAATGTGAAGCCAACATGGAAGTGAAGTTTTTTTAATTCTCCCCTCATCCTCTAGGGGCTGGCTGGCCGACTCCCGAGTTTACCATCATGCAGGGTTTCCCCGAGAAAATGCACTAAGCTCAGTGGCTGAGAATCCCAGGTGTGTATTATCAGATTTTTTGCCAGTACACACCCTTGTTTGGCAACCTACCGAAAGCCTCAATAGATGATTTCATTACAGCCACTTACCAATGAATATGACATGTATTGTTGTTCAGACAAAATAACATTGTGGTATTCTTAAATTATACATTAATTCCTACTAAATTATTATTGCTCTGACAATTTTAATGCAACAAAATAATCTTATTGATGATTTTTAAGCAAGCCCCAACAATGCGGCTCAGAAATTGGTCTCAACCCGGAAGTACCAAAAATTGTAGTTCCACCCTCATCCACTAGGGGCTGGTGTCAGAAGCGAGCAAATCCTCACTGACTCCCATGTTAAAAATACCAATTTCACAGCAGAAATAAAAATGTTTACAGCCTGGTACCAAAACATGTTTTTGGTTTAAATTATCTAGTTTACACTCATGACAACTCTGAGGGGGGTGAATTTTTTTCTCACTCTTCTGTTTAAGTGTATTAAAAGCCTAAAATTCTGTATAATTAATGAGCATCAGACCCATGTGACCACAGAGCTAGCTCCGTGGAAAGGCCTCAGTAGAGCCTCGGCCTCGCCTGGAAACTGTTCCGGGATTTTGAGTCTCTGTGTTTGTGTATTCTTGTTTGGATATTTTTTGTGCAATTGTTGGACAAAATGACTTGCTGTGGCATTAATTGCACTAATAGAGCATCCAAGGAGTCTCCACTTCATTTTTTTTGGTAAGTAAAATTATATTTATGCATTTTAGGTCACTGCCGAGCTGAGCTTAGATTTTAACATGTACTGTTTAACCATGAAATTTAAATGTAATAGGGTAAAATCCAGTGCATTTAACATAATGCTGCACTTTAGAAGAAATATAACATGTTGGTGGAGCTGGGTTCCAACTATCGGCTTGTGGAGCTCTCGGGAGACCGATGTTTTCCACCCGTTCTCCCCTCCCCGCAGCTCGGCGCGTTTCTGTCTGATCGCGGCTTCTGTTTGCTGCGCGGGCTGCCGGCTTGTGGAGCTCTGGGATGGAAACCTTTCCACCCGGTTCTCCCCAGCAGCAGCTCTGCGCATCTCAGATCGCAGCGGCGCTTGTCTGCTGTGCGGCTGCCGGCTTGTGGAGGTCTCGGTGTTCCACTCGGTTTTACCCAGCGGTCAGCCCGGCGTATCTCTGACTCAGAAGCTCTGGTGTTGTGTACAGTTAACTCTGGTTGTAGCTAGGTTGCTACCTCCGTTAGCTTAGCTCCCACCTCCGTGTTAGCTTGTAGCTAGTTCGACCGGGTGTCGTCAGTTGATCCCAGCCTTACAGCCCCACCCTCAGCTCCACCTCTCTTCCCTTTTATGGAATTGCCTGGGCTTGACGGAACCTGTGACACGGTCAAAATGGCGGTGGTGGCCACCTCCCATTTGGCCTCAAAAACGTGATATTGGAGCCTATGGAAATGAATTGTCCAGTATTTATATGTCGATGTTTTTAAGTCCTCAACTACAAACGTGAGTAAAGCCTTATTTCAGGCCAGCTTGGATTAAAGCGCAGTTATTTGGGAACAGACAAGGCCTCAGATGTGCAGAAGAACCAAACATACCTGGCAGTCTTCGAGCTGTCTACCACAGTGACTGTACTGTCATGGCTGACCCACGCCAGACGGTTACCAGAGGCTGAGAAAGAAACAGAGTGGACCCATCCCCCTCCACCTGACACAATGGCACACAAACAGGTTACATTTAGTTGAAGAAGAAGAACAGATCTCATAAAAATAGCCATGAATACAGACCTGCTCCCCCAAATTCTGCTAGAATAGCCCCAAATGGCATCTTGCTACCCCAGGGTGTGGGGCCTGGTTTCTCTTCCACCTCCTTAATGTAGGCTGAGAACACCCTGGAGGGCCAAGAGGGAGGGGGACAGTGTTAAGAGGAGAAATCAGAAGTAAGAAGGTTAGTCAGTTTTCTAGTCATTACATCATTTTCTTCCTAATTCCCCTACTTGTAGATGAATTTTACCTGCATTTGAAGTCACACGAGCCAGCAGCTAGAAGGATATTGTTGGGATGCCAGTCTAGACTGAGGATGGTGGAGCGGATAGGCTTTTTTATGTGCTTGCTCACCCACCTGACCCAAATTAAAAAAGCATTAGCACCTAGCACAGAAGAACAAAAACAGTTATTCTAAATCTAAGGATATTCCTTCCTCACCAATCGTTTTCAGATTCAAAGTAGCACACGGAGATGAGTCGAGCTCCACTGCCAACTGCAAACTTGTTCTCCAGCGGAGACCACTTGACGAACGTGGCTGCTCGGTTGATCCTGAGGATGACCAGCGTGGGCTTCCACACCCCATCTTTCTGAGACCACACGTAGGCGTTACGGTCCGCTCCGCATGTCACTATACGGTCACTTTTGGGAGCCCAGTCAATCCCTGCAACAGAAAAACAAAACAGAGGCAAGTGTGAGACTTTGTAAGCCATTTGACTGTGATGCTATTAGAGCATGAACAGCAAACAAGGCACGATGTCTACATCTAGACTAGACCCATTCACTTGACAAAAATCACTTGTCTATTTAGCCATCTCTCACAGTTGCTTTTGTTTAGCATTTTGTTAAATTGAGACTTGATCCAGACATTCACTACACACTCCTTATTTTCTAATGATTAAACGAATAACACTGCACAGTTGAAGGAAGCTTCCATGTGTGTGACAACAACAAAAAAACAGGTCAAGTCAGGTGGCAATATCATAAAAAAAAGTGTGCTTTGTTGTAGGGTTTTAACGATATTTGTCTTATAACAGCAGAGTGTTTCTCTAACATCGGTGCAAAATGTAAATTATTCAACAACAGTAAACGTTTGAGACCTAAAATCTGGAGAAACATGTGAAGTTGAGAAGCTGAATAAATGATCCAATATTGGATTTAATCAATACATTTGCAGTGGCAGGAACGAATGACTTGCAAGTTGTACTCAGAGCTAAAAAAAAAAAGCCTAGAATTGCTTGGATCAGCCTGGACAAATCTGCTGCGGCAGAGAGTGGCAGCAGGTTTTTGAGTCTTCATTTCTGATTTTTGGACATCTTGTCTCAAATTGTATAACAGCAATGAAACCCTACCGCTGACTTGCAACGTGGATACATTATCTCCACAAATAACACTCGCCTGAAGGAGTTTTTCGTTTGTGGCAGTGCTGCTAATGCTAACAGTTAGCTTCTAGTCATGATGTTCTCTGCTGTTTCCTGGACGCTAACCCAACAACAGCCTTCCCTTTCGTGAGTCAAGATGGGCGAGTCTAAGAATGTTACGTGAAAGTGTGACGTAGATCTGTCAGGCTTTTCAAATCCTAAAGTTTCACTATTTTCTCTTAGAAGCTAATGCAGGAGATAGGTGTAGGAGACTATTTTAATTCTTAGCCTGAAGGGAAAAACTCACAGTGACTGATTATAAACAGAAAAAAAAAAACAATAATCAGTGTTTCACACCTTCGAAAACACACGTGCTAAATTTGGTGATCTCTTGAATCGTACCTGTTATGTGACCGTTGTGCTCCTTCAGCTCATGGGTCTTCACCCACTGGTTCCCACTCTTCTTGTAGATATGAACTTCATGGTTGTTAGGGCTGATAGCAATTTCTGGAGACAAAAAGGGGGAAAAACAAACCAGCAAGTTTAGGAGCTGTGATGACCACGAAGAGGACAAACCAGTTGGACTGGATTCTTTTATCAGCTCAACACCAAAAACAAGTCCGTCCAGACTGCCTTTGTTTACCTGCGGCCACTCTTTCACAAATTATTTCTATTTGTAATTTGACGTCTCTTGCGACAACTGTCGGAAATTGAATCATGTGTTGAAGTGGGTGTGATTCTTGAGCCTTACGTGTCCTGTCGCGGTTCCACGCGTGGCAGGTGATGGGTTCCAACAGAAACTGGTGAAGGGACATCTTTGTCTGGGTGTGGTCCTTAAGTGTAAACTCTGCTGCTGAGTCACAGACAAACTTAGTTAGCAACGAGCGATAGCCATTCCTGACCTAACCATAACTTTGCCTCTACTAGCAATGCATCGAATCTCTCTCACACACAACACACACACTCAGAAAACCACCAAATGCTTACGAACTGGGACAAATTGTACAACTGTAACTTTATGCCACCTCATTTCGTTTAATACTTGATAGCAGATAGCTTGAATTCATCCGCTAAACCTAAGTCTGTCAAAGAACCAAGAGGTCTGGTCTGAGTATAAATTAATGTGGTAAATGAAATATCAGCCAGGCACCGTCAAGCAATTCTTATATTTTTAAATCAGTATATTGCGAGGTGTTCACTTTTACTAATAAACGTCAACCCGGTTAGCTAGCTAGTGCAGCATAGCCACAGCCGGGTAGACTGCCCCACTCGGGTTGTAATCGTCACAAACGAAATATTAATCATTTTAAATCCCAGGTTGTACAACAATCTATATATATATATATATATATATATATATATATTTAAATTGTTATATAAGCTCGAAAGCCAGCTTGATAAAAACATGCTGATTTACTCCTATGTACACCTTTACCGGGAGGCCTGCGTTCCCGGTTTTCAGACCTCGGTGTTTCCTCATAGGAGACGCTTTTCTACATAATTCCATCCCGCTAGCCCGGGTGCTAACTTACCTCGTCAGTTTGGCTCTTCGAGTTAGCCGGCAAGCTAAGCCACACTGTCGGGAAGAGATTATAGATCAGGAATGGACTTGAATTCGCGGACTCTGGTCAGTCGACACGAATTCGTCCAGGAATGTAGAGGGAATGTCAAGACGGCCAGTGAGATAGAACCGGAAACATCCGGTACCTAACTCGGCTCGGCAGCTAAACCCGTGGATACCTGGCTGACAGCTAGCTTAGCATCATCACGCTAAGATGTTACATTCAACTGAACGGTGCCGTTTACGACGGCGTCTCACAACTACAGCTAGTGTGTGTAAGAGCGCCTCTAGCGGTTAAAGAGTTGTATTACTTCTATAGTCTATTATTCATCAGAGTGAAAGCAGGAAAAGACCAATTCATTTAATAAATGTTATTGCACTTTTCAAAAATAAATTTACACCCCATAGGAAAGGCATCAATATGATAAATGATTATTGTTTAAATAACAATAAAAATTATTTCTTTATAAGGCATTACTTCCATTGAATCATGGGTAATGGGCTTTTTAACCATTCAGAGGAGAGTTAAATTAAGAGCACCTGGGAGGTCTTCAGATAGCTGCTGCTAGATGAAAGCAATACAAGTTTGAACCTTGTCTTCCTCTGTGGTGCTTCATCAAGCTGACAAGTGGAGCCATTAAACATGGATGATTCACTTCCTCCACCTCCACTTCACCTGCTATCAGGTAAAAGAACCCTCTAGACAAAATACTACTACTAATAGTAATTTTAAAACCTAATTCTCATGCTTTCTTAGCTGAAAAGAGTTTTTTGTTAAAAGTTAAAGATACTTACAAATGTATGCTCTTTTACCAGAGCAAGACCTGAGGATCTACCATGTAAACCCGCCTTACATCCCTCCAACTCCTCCGGTTTTCTCACCTCTACCAGGTGCACGTTAAATTTCATCCAGGTCTAAACATGAACCCATATTGTGCCATTTTAAATGATCTTTGTGTCAAAATGTAAGTTTGCTTTTGAAACTACACCATTTCAGTAATGTAGGTGGAAACTATTTTACTTATTTGGGGGCAGAAAGCTTCTGCTTAATGGGCAACAACAGAAGCACAGATTTTAATTTTAATCTCTTCTTGTCATCTCTGAAGTCTCGGACATCCCTTCACGTGGTCCCAGGCCAATGGTTGTGAGCTATAAAACAAAGCTGTTTGGCTCTCCAGCACTAATGATGTGCACCTCCTGTCAGACACAGGTCACCACAGAGGTCACCTTTAAGGTCGGGACTTACGCCTGGCTCGTGTGCCTCTTGTTTGTCTTTTGTGGGTGAGAAAGATGTACTCAAATGTATTAATTGTCATCTCATACACCTACAGGAACTATTAACCCAGAATGGGCAGTAAAAAGTCTGCAAATGCTTTCTTACAGGTTGTTTTTTGGCTGCTGCTTGATTCCATTTTTTCTAAACCACTTTAAAGATGCCCACCACACATGTCCTCACTGCTTGCTAGTTCTTCATATAGAGAAGAGGAAGTGCTGTCACTGAAAGCTTTCTGCTTTGGTAAAGTCTAGATTTGTTCAGATGAATGACAAAAAAGGTTCTGTAATGCACAATTGTAAGATATTTCACCAGTTTTTAGTCATATTTTGTAAAATATCTATTGAATAAATGTGTTTGTGCAAATTATTATGTTTTCTTGAATTCTTGGTGCATTATGTAAAGCTCAGTCAGACTGACATCTTGTGGTGAAATTCGGTTACTGCAGTCTATTTTCAAAACAATTTTCTCACCCCGTTCCGCGAGTTTCATGGCTGATGCCAGCTATGGCTCAGCGCCAGAAGATTCCAGATGTTCCAGTTCCAATACTCGCATTTCCACACTTAATTTCTTTTTTTAATTTGCGCATTCTCGTCCAGATGTGCGTAGGGTGTCCCGATTCCCATGTGTGGACCCTTTTGCACCCTTGAGCTGCACTTCGCTGAAGACCGCATCAGTGGCGAAATGTATTGCTCACAATTGGAAATTTGAGACGGCAGAGAAATGGGTCAAGTGCTCTTTCCGAAAATGGATATTTTCCAATACAGTCAAAATATTGAATGTTTTATCATCATGCACATGCAGTATGATTACAAAAGAATGTTTCTCTGTTGGAAAGACAAATTACATATCTGAAATATTAATTGAAAATGGTATTTTGGGTGTTTTTGGACACAACTTGTCAAAAGTTTAATGACTTGTTTTAACATCTTATCAGTTTCAATTTAATTTTAAGCAGTAAAGTAGGACAAACAGCAACCGGCATCCCCAGTTAGGACGTTGCGGTCGACAACGTAATGCCCACTCTCCCAATTCTGTAGTTTTTAAACCACTTGGTTGCTATGCACTCAACCTTACGAGCACTTGGATAGAGGACCAGTGTGGTCCATATTCAGTAATTTTATCAGTAGATTAATACATTTCACTGTAACCTAAAGTTGATGGTGAGTTCTAATTTACTGTTAGCATTGTTAGCCTGTGTCACCCAATATTAGCATAAAGCAAAATGATGGCGTGACTTAGGGGTGCAAGAAATAACTTCTGGGTCACTCCTGTTGACTGGATTAGGGTCTTTACAAAACGCTACTGCTTTTTGCCGCCTGGTGTTGACGCTGCAGCGTTAGGTCAGTGCACACATGGCAACCTCGCAGGCTCATAAACTGTAAAGACTACGACCCTCTAACCTTTTTTTTTAAAGACAAAAACTGATAACTCCGCAGCTGGCTGAGAATGAAATTTGTTCCAACGTGACCTTCCTTCCAACATGACTGAGACACCAGGCTGTTTTGTGATTATATCACTGTAAAATTCTTACTTATTGTATATTGGGGGAAAAAAAGTAATTATACAAGCACTCTGAAAATTTTGCAATAAATTACTTATTAAATATATTTTTCTCATTGTAACAGCGAAAATGCACTTAGATGTTTTCCAGGACATGTTTGCTGCTCTCTTTCTCTCTCCGTCTGGACAAGAGTCACTCTGGATTAAAGTCTGCATGTGCACCTGGACTGTGCACTGTAAAACGTGCTTTCACTGATCAGACCTGGAGGATTATAGTGAAGGCTTATTTTAGATCTTTGAGCCTGGGAGCAACAAGCATTCTAGATGCTGCAAAGCCTTTTATTCACCTCTTCCCAAGGCCACACCACTCCCTCTGTATAAAAAGTCGGGATGCTCATTGCTCCAGAGTAGATGAGCTGCGGCTGACCCAAGCAGCGATGCACTAGCTGACCCCTGCATGGCTGAGGATGCGTCTGAGTATCTTGTTTACCTTAGCACAGCGTTTTCCTCCTCGTTTTCTTTATACCATCATTTCACCCGCAAAACTGAACTTTTTTCCTACTTGCTTCTGTGTGTTGCCAAAATGCCGTTTATACCACAAGTAGTGATTGCACGCTCCGTGTCAGGCCTGAGTGGGAAAGAGAGACCCGCAACTGCTTTGTCCACAAGCAGTGTGGCCAAAACGAAGGTTTTGGGAGAAGACAAAGGCAGCTCAGTCAAGGAGCGGCTGACTTTAAACTTGAAGCAGCTGGGGAGAAAGAATCAACTCAAGAGTCACCTAACAACAACCAGTGCAGTTGCAAGAGGCCGCTTACTGCCGTCATCACAGGCAGACTCCATTCCCACCTCAAGCTCTGGAGAATCTCTGCCTAAGGCATCGCAGCACAAACACTCGACTCACAAGTCTGTGAAGGCTGAACCAGTGGTGAAAACGAGAGCTAGGAACCAGGCAGAGGCCCGTTTTACACTGACGCTCACACCTGAAGCGGTTCTACTATTGCAAAGGAGAAACAGTGAGAGACATCAGCGTTCATCTGCTAGAAATGTTCCAAGTGCTCCTGGGAGCACCACCGACTCGAGAAGAAGGAGGCACCTGTCAGCAGGTCAGAGGATTGGAGCCACGAGCAGCAGAGCTGCAACTAAGAATGCCCACGATGCTGAACTGGTAGACATCAGCTCAATTCTAAAAATCTCCCTCCTGAACGACAAACACAAGTACGACGATGTGGAGTACGAGGAAGAGGACGACTCCGGTGTGGACGAGCATGTGGTGATGAAATGCACCGAGTGGCTCTGTGGGTTGGAGAACAAACCAGTAACAGTGAGGGACAGCCTGAACAGGAGCGAGAGTGGCGTGAAAAGCTTTTAAAGGTGATCTGTGATCAAAAGGTTTACAGCAAATATTCTTATTTATTTTTTATGTTTCTCCTAAATGCCTCCAGAACAAACAGCTTATTTCAGTAGAATCTATGAAGGGAAGCATCTCACTACCTTCATTAAACCTTTCATTAACAAAACTAAGTTCTAAGTATTTACTTTGAGATGCAAAGAGTAAAGTGTTTTTTTTATTTTACTATATTTAAGTTGTGGAGCAAATGTAGATCTAGAACACACAGATCTGTAACCTGATGACAGACATCTTGTGGTTTATTGATGCACTCTTGACTGTTTTGTATTTGTTTTCGGTCTATCCTGTTAAACTGAAGTTGATGCAAATCAGATATGGATTTTTAAAATTATAACATTAAATCTGAATATGATAATGAAAAAAACACAAGGGCTATAATTGAGTTATTTGAGGTTGAGAACACCGAGAGTGTAAATAGTGACTAGTAGTATGGAAAATGATTAGTGCCATTGAAAAGAAAAATTAAAAAGAATTCTGAATTTAATCTCAGAATTATGAATTTTTGCTTTCTGAGATCAAAGTTAGAATTCTCTTTATTTTTATTTTCAGTGGCCCTAACCTGCTTCCGTAGTATTAGTGACGTATAATGAAACTTTATTTTCTAACAAGGTGAAGCTGGGAAGCATCTTTAAGATGCTTGGAAAGGCAACTCTACTAAATGTGTTACAACTGAAAAGGTCAGCTTTAAGCTTCAAAATCTTTAATAAATGTTACATATTAGAAGAAAGGCGGCTTTAAATGTTTATTATCTGGCCCATTTTTATAATTTACTTAAATAATATAAATATTAATTCTGATTTTACCAATCTTTAGGCTATATAGAAAGCACTTATTTTCATTGAAATAAAAAGAGAAACATTTGATTTACTGACAAAAATGTGGATTAACTCCTTGTTGTCTTTATTGAAGCTAATATTAGCTCACTCCCTCTAAGTGGATTTGTGAAGACTTAGACGACGACGTGCCTCTTGTTAGACACCCCCCTCGTGCACAGGCCAAGTGAGCTGTGCGTGAGCTTAGCAGAGTCAAATGTTACGCCACGTGTGTTTCATGTGCATGAGGCTCCACGTGCACAAAATAATGAATCTTTTTGGTTGAAGCATCTAAAATATTAAAGCTGCATCTTAAGTGAACACAATACAAAATTCTCAATGACAGTTGCATGAACAGATGGGTAGGAATCACTTCCAGCGGTTAATTCGTAGCAGCTGCACGTAGGCCAGCACCATGCAGACGACAATAATTCCCAGCAGAGCGACCTGGTTCTGCCAAAAGCCCCACGCAGAGTAGTCAATGTCCATGCTCTTCAGAAAAACCTCCCCTGGGAGACTGCAGCACAGAGAAGAGATATTTAACATCAACAGGGGATTAACTGGGCTCTAAAAGCAGCTGTGAGGTTGCACTCACATGGTGGCGTTACTGTAGAACAACTGTCCCTTCATCTCAGTGACGTAAAGAGCCTGGGAAAGAAAAAGGCTTCATGCATCTTCCACAACCCACTCAAGAACACATCCTCAGCTAATTTGATTGATCTTACATTCAGTCCGTATCTGAAAATGCTGATCCATTTCAGCCAGGAGAGCCAGCTCAGCATGGCGTTGAGATTGACGAGGAAGCCACCGAAGACCTGACGAGGAAAGGGAAGGAGTCGGACCGGTAATTTAGTCAACATTTAATCTTGAATGTTATTTAGGTTTGTACATCTCACCATCATGAAGACAAAGGGTAAAGCGATGAGGATGTTGGCCATCGCAAACGTAGAAACACTCGCCGAGACGAGGAAGGCAAGCCCACACCCAGCTAGACTGACCAAAGACATGGTCAGAATAAAGCACAGGAAGGCCTCAAAGGCCGGCTTCAACCCTTATGACACAGGAAAAAAAGGTCAATTAAATACTATTAGAGTTTGGAGAGCTGCTTTCAGAAGTTTCCTCCTCATGGGGCTCATTAAGGATGACCTTAAACAGAGCCTTCCAGTTAAAAATGTAATCAGCTGACGCACAAAACAGAGTGAAAACAAGCTTCCTGTCAGTGAGACTTAACACGTTTAAACAGCAGCATTTTAAGTAAACTTGACTTTGCACACTTGAGTATATATGTGTGTGTGTGTGTGTGTGTGTGTGTGTGTGTGCGTGTGTGTGTGTGTGTGTGTTACCCATCATATAGTATGCGATGGCTGAGAACACAGAGATAGGGATTATGCGGTTGGGGATGATGTCAGCCAAGACCTTGGACAGGAAGTAGACAGATGTGCGGTAGTAACCACTGGAGTTCTCATGACTGCAGAAAAATGAAAAGAAAATGAAAAAAAAATCCAAAGGTCTGGTAAATAGTGTGACTGTTTGTTTTTATATGTATTTAAAGTAGTGTCATAATCCATCAATCCATTGATAATTTTCTGTTTGGTCACAGAGGCAACAGGTCTAGGTCCGTTCATCTGCCAGAAAGTGAGGGGACGCCATGGACGTAATTTTCACTTTAGAAGTGGGGGGGGGGGGGGGGATCTTTACAGTATGTTCTAATGCGAAACAGGCTTCAACACAAACGGTTGTTTTCTGCTTGGTCCTAGAGCTCAACCAGTGTCAATTTAATATAGCGTAATATTGTTTTTGGATGGTAAAAAGTGCAGGGGTCAAAACTTGACTTTGGAAAAAGTGTGTTTGTGTGTGTGACATGTCCCCCTGTCCCCCCCCAAAATTACGTCCATGGGGGACGCTATCATTAAGATTCAAGTCTATTCTTTACACGCTGTGCTTCCAAAACACGCCAAACTCTGCAGTTTAGATCACGCCAGACAGGAAGTCAAACACTAAAGCTGTGTAAAACACCGGGAAACTTTCAAAAATAAAAGTCAAATGCAGGTAAACGTACAGAATTTCCTGTTTAAACCGCAGTAGCTGATGTAAACAGAACAGAAGATGAAATGGTAAATAGCCTGTACTTGCATAGCGCCTTCTTAGGATTCTACAACCCACCAAGGTGCTTCACAACACAATCAGTCATCCACCCATCCACACACACATTCACATGCTGGTGGGGATGAGCTGTGATGTAGCTAAATCTGCCCTGGGGAGCACTGACAGAGACGATGCCTTCAAAACACAGGCGCCACCGTTCCCTTCGACCATCAGCAGGCAAGATGGGTTAAATGTCTTGCCCAAGGACACAGCAGCATTCTCTGGTTGGAGCCGGGATTGCTGGACAACCCGCTCTACCTCCTGAGCTACTGCTGTCCCAAACCCCAGCCCTTTTTGGAGACATGCTGTCGTTCTCCTTGCTTTTTGTTATGTGTACTTCTGGAATCAGTGCCTTGATATTGAGAAACACCCTTAGCGTTGTAGATGAGAGGAGCCAAAAATCAGACTGAGACAACATGTTAGGATCATTTTAATGAGTGTAAAGCAGGAAGAAAAGTAAAGCAGAGTACTTTATGCAGGGTTTATACTTACATGAAGATCACCCTTTCATTGATAAACAGCTCAACTGCAGAGAGATTCCCAAACACCATGTTGATGATGAGGAAGAAAAACGCTCCACTCCTAGAAAGATGTAAAGTTTAGATATTCAGTTCACCATGAGGGTCTATCCGGCCTGAATTTGAGCTAAATTAGCAAAGCATCATGAAAGCTGTTCTTCATACAAAATCCGTGTTTTATATTTGTTGTTATTTTGATCTGAAATTACATAGTTGTCTTAGCACACTTGAGTTTTGCTTTAGTTCTGCATGAAAACTAAAATAAAACTGATTTATTTTCTAGTTTCATGAGATAGAGTAGAAATGAAGCGTTTGCACTGAGCCAAACATTCAGGCTGCAGCGTACAGTATGTATTTATACCTGTTCTGTAAAGCCTCAGGCAGAGTCAAAGGCATCTGGTAGTAAATGAGTCCCACCAGAAGCGAAAAAAAGATGTTGAGAGCCAGCTGAGCGTAAGAGGTTTGAGGGTTCCTTAAGATGTTCTTCACCGTCCTGCCACACACCACACGCATCTGTGTCACACATATTAAACGATTATCAGTGTTTTTATGACCATGAGCAGGTTCAGCCAGCGGGCAGCTAGGAACAGTGATAAAACAGGTAGATGACTCACCTGTTTCTGTTAATCATTGCACATTAACCAAGTTTCATTTGACTGTTGTAAAAAAAACAAACAAAAGTTTTGTAATCTGTTTTCACTACACACCTGAAAGAGGAAGGAGGTGGCATACTGGGCCGTCTCATCACCGTTTGCCTCCCCAGTGATGCTCTGATCTATATGTTCCAGCTCCTCCATCACATTCTGGTACAGATGGGACTGGTGATACTTCAGCATTAAAGAGGTTTTACTCTCCACTTAGAAACGAGATTAACAAATCATGAAAATAGAATAAACCAAACAGTTTTTAAATAGATATGTTATGACTTAAAAAAGTTTTATTGTTGATCAATCAATGAATCAAATTTAATTTGTATAGTGCCTTCCACTGCCTTTACAGAAGCCCAAAGTGCTGAACATAACATAAAAACAACAAAAGAGCAAAGAGACCACAAGACAGATTCAAACTGCATAAAAGAGTGACTAAAATAACAAAACGGATACGATAAAAGCCCAAAATTCTAAAAATCCATATTACATAAAAACCAAATGTTAAAAATAAGTCTTCAAATGACTCTTAAAGGCCTACAGTGATGGGGACTGTTTGACAACAAGTCAATACAAAACATGTTTCTTTGCATTAAATCCCTCACATTAAGCGATTGCAGCAGTTTCATTATTGACATTCTCAGTACCTTCCAGAATGAGCCATTTCAGGGCTCTGTCACTGTAAGAAAACATGCTATAACTGGCCACGCCCACCTACCCCCACTCAGGCTGCTGTAAGCTAAGAAACTCTGATATCTGGGAGGGGCTCAGAGTTGACCCGCTGCTCCTCCAGCAGCATCTCTCTCTTGTACATGAGAGGTGGTTTATTCTACTTTTCCTGTTTGTGACATCACAAATGGGGGCTTTTTGAAACAACTGGTTTTAGGGACATATTTTCTAAAACGAATTGTATGAATATATTGTTGTGATAAAAAGGAGGAAAGAAATAATGAAATGGTTCTATCACATGTGTCATAAAACCTTAGCCAACAACACGGCTCAGTTCGAACCCAACGATTGGACCACCTGGTTGTCGGTCTCACCGAACTGCCGCACTTCTGCATTTGCCTGATTTCTCCACTCATTACGAGCTCACATATTTTGCAATAGAACACCACTGGTGTAAGAGGTTCTCTGCTCAGTATTATCAACTTTAGGACAAACTGCTGAAATCCCAAAAAGAAAAACGCCATTTGAAGTTACAGACAACAAAAGGAGTCTAGACGTAGAAAATGGCGACTGGTGTTTAGCGCTCTGTCATTTAGTGTGGCAGTTCAAGTTCCGGTAGGAAGTGGACGTGGCCTACGGATGCTAGCCGACGGGAGAGGAGAGAGTTCTGTGACTGTGTTTAAAAGCTAGCTTTTTCTCAAGATTTGCCAATGCAGCTTTGATTTTGTTATGAAGAAGCCTAACAATTTCAAATACTCAACCACTGCAAGTAAGTAAGCAATCTGAGGTTAGCTGGCAGCTAAATGAGTGGGGTATCACTAATAGCCTAAAAGTTTTTAATCTAATTGTCACTTTAATCTCAGTTTATTGTACAATAATGGAGCAGATCATGTGATTTATGCAATTGTTTTGCAGAAAACTTTTATCTTGGCAAATCACCTGCAGTCATTGTTTCCTGTGTTGACGCTGCGTCTCCATTTGTGATGTCCATAAAAAAGTCAGCAGGGTTGTTGAAAGCCTCAATTTGATATCCTGTCCGAACAGGAAGACATTCAGCTGGTTATTCTGCATCCTTCTAGTACTGAGTACATACTACATACAGCTATACACTGCCAGCTCAGTGGCCTAGTGGTATGAGTGTCCAACCTGGGACTGGGAGATAGGGGTTCAAATCCCAGTTGGATAATACCAAAGACAAAATGAATAGGTCCTATTACCTCCCTGCTTGACACTCAGCAATAAGCGGTTGGATTTGGGCGTTAAATCACCAAATGATTCCCGAGCACAGCTGTGTCTGCAGCTCACTGCTTCCCCAGGAGATGGGCCAAATGCTGAGAAGATATTTTGCACACACACCAGTGTGTACGTGACCACTAATGGGACTGTAACTGATACAGTGCTCAGCATTAATGAGTACACCCCACTACATTTGTCAGAAGACCTTTAGTTTCCTTTCAGAATCAACTTTTTCAATGAGACTACTACAAAATACTCCCACAAATGTGGGCCACTGATAGCAAACAAGACTTGTTCGGTTGCACACAAAAACTGATTTTCCTAACAAATCCATTCAAGCCCATGTTGCAAAAATGAGTACACCCAAATATAGTCTCAAGAGAAAAGCCGCACCTGAGACAACAAAATTAACAGGCGTTCAACCACAGGTGAGTCTAATGATTCATTTAAGAGGTGTCCAGATGACAGGTGACTATAAAAGGGCGTTACTTAACAAAGAAAAGCTCTTCCCATTTCATGCTGTCAACAATGGCTCCACGTGGAAGAGAAATGTCACAAAATCTGAGAAAGGAAATCGTTTCTTTACACAAAAAGTTGAGAACTACAAGAAGATCAGCAAAAAAATTGCATATTAGTCAAAATGCTGTAGCCAATGTGATCCAAAAACTTGGAAGTGCAGCCATCTTACAGAGACGTTCAGGCCGTCCACGGAAGTTAACATCTGGACAGGAGCGTCTTCTGATGAGAAGGGTTGAAGAAAGTCACCATGCAAGTTTACTGCAGTTAGCTAAAGCAGTAGAAAACCAAACTGGAATGACCGTTTCCCGTGACACCACACGGCGTACACTGCAGACGAATGGCATGCATGGGTATCGTCCACGAAGGAAGCCTCTCCTAAAGCCCATGCACAAAAAAGCA
This sequence comes from Nothobranchius furzeri, assembly GCF_043380555.1. Lineage (NCBI taxonomy): Eukaryota > Metazoa > Chordata > Actinopteri > Cyprinodontiformes > Nothobranchiidae > Nothobranchius > Nothobranchius furzeri. The sequence goes on along the minus strand of NC_091744.1, from coordinate 15,318,704 downwards.
CACCTAGGATTTGCTAGGGCCCATAATGAAAGAGATGAAGACTACTGGGACTCTATACTCTGGAGTGATGAGACAAAGATCACCGTTTGTGGAACTAATGGTTTCAAAGCTGTATGGCGTCGTAAAGGTGATGATTTCAAATAGAACTGCAAGGTGCCTACAGTGAAACATGGAAACAGTGTCCTTGGGCTGCGTGAATGCTGCTGGTGTTGGGGAGCTGTACTTCACTGATGGTATCATGAACTCAACAATGTACTACTGAGGGAGAAGATGCTGCCATCACTATGTGCACTTGGTCGTTGTGCACTTTTCCAACATGACAAAAACCCAGAAAGACAAGAACCAAAACCAGTGATAACCCTACCATACATCAAAGGCATAACAGAAAAAATAAGAGCAACAATGAAAAAACACAACATAAACACACCAACAAAACCATACACAACAGTTAGAAACAGACTAGTGCACCCTAAAGACAAAATATCAGCTGGACTTAAATGTGGAGTCATTTACGAAATCCCATGCAAACTCTGCAATAAAACATACATAGGAGAAACCGGACGCCAACTCAACACACGAACAATAGAACATAGAAAGGAGTGTGAGAAAGAGGCAAGTCGAAAACACACAAGAGCAGCAAAAGAAGAAGCAGAAAGCACAATAAAGGACTCAGCTGTAACAGATCACTGCACAAGAGAAGAGCATATAATGGACTGGGACAACACAAGGATCATAAACACCGAACAACAGAAATAAGCTGGATAAAAGTGTCACTAACGTGCCGGTGAGTGAAGCGGAGATGAGGTGAGGATCCAAACGGGGTGAGGAAGACAGGCAGATAGGTAGGAACGTTTAACAAGAACTTTAATCTGAAGCACGCAGGACATAGAAACAATGATCCAACACGAGACACAAAACAGAAGGGGTTTAAATACCGGAGGGCTGGGAGCTTGGGCGATTGGGAAACGAGAGGCAGGTGGGAGCAATTAACAGAGACACAGGACTAAACCAAAAAGGGGAGACAGGACAAGGTGTGACAGTACCCCCCCCCCCCCCCCCCCCCCCCTCAAAGGGCAGATTCCAGACGCCCATAGGAACATAAAGCAGGGCGGGAGAAGGGGGACCGAGAGGGACCGAGGGCCCGATGAAGAGGAGGCAGGGACCAGTAGAGTCCGTGGGCCTGCGCCTGGGGCAGAGGAGGAGACGACGGCTGGCTCTTGGGGGCCTGCGTCTGGGGCAGAGGAGGAGGCGACGGCTGGCTCTTGGGGGCCTGCGTCTGGGGCAGAGGAGGAGGCGACGAAGAGCTCTAGGAGGCCTGCGTCTGGGACAGAGGAGGAGACGAGGATGGACTCTTGGGGGCCTGCGCCTGACGAGGGCAGGACTGACGGTGACCGGAGGCAGAGACGCCGGAGGTGGCGTCTTTGACTTCTGGACTGGAGGCGTCGTCGTCGGCTTCTGGACTGGAGGCGTCGGCGGCGGCCTCTGGGCTGAAGGCGTCGTCGTCGGCCTCTGGGCTGGAGGTGGCGCCGACCAATGGACTGGAGACGGCGGAGATGTTGGACTGGAGATGACATCGACCTCTGGACATGAGGGAGCGTCGACCTCTGGACACGAGGGAGCGTCGACCTTTGGACACGAGGGAGCGTCGACCTCTGGACACGAGGGAGCGTCGACCTCTGGGCACGAGGGAGCGTCGACCTCTGGGCACGAGAGAGCGTCGACCTCTGGACACGAGAGAGCGTCGACCTCTGGACTGGAGAGAGCGTCGACCTCTGGACTGGAGAGAGCGTCGACCTCTGGACTGGAGAAAGCGTCGACCTCTGGACTGGAGAGAGCGTCGACCTCTGGACTGGAGAGAGCGTCGAACTCTGGACTGGAGAGGGCGTCGACCTCTGGACTGGAGGGGGCGTCGAGCTCTGGAGTGGATGAGGCATCGACCTCTGGAGTGGATGAATTGTCGACCTCTGGAGTGGATGAAGCGTCGGCCTCTGGAGTGGATGAAGCGTCGGCCTCTGGAGTGGATGAGGCGTCGGCCTCTGGAGTGGATGAGGCGTCGGCCTCTGGAGTGGATGAGGCGTCGGCCTCTGGAGTGGATGAGGCGTCGACCTCTGGAGTGGATGAGGCGTCGACCTCTGGAGTGGATGAGGCGTCGCCCTCAGAACACGAGGAGGCGTCGACCACAGGACTGGAAGAGGCGTCAACCACAGGGCTGGAAGAGGCGTCAACCACAGGACTGGAAGAGGTGTCGACCACAGGACTGGAAGAGGCGTCAACCTCTATCGACTTCTGGTCCGTCGACCCCTGGTCCGGGGGCGTCAACTTCTGGTCCTGGACCGTCGACTTCTGGACCAACGTCTTCTGGTCCGGAGGCGTCGGCTTCTGGACCGTCGACTTCTGGTCCGGGGGCGTCGACTTCTGGACCGTTGACTTCTGGACCGGGAGCGTCGACTTCTGGATCGTCGGCTTCTGGACCGCCGGCCTCTGGACCGCCGGCTTCAGGACCACCGGCCTCTGGACCGCCGGCTTCTGGACCGCCGGCTTCTGGAGTGGAGGAGGAGCTGCTGCAGACGGGACCAATTGGACAGGCTGGACCGGACGCGGTACGACCTCCGGGACCACCGCTGGAACAGGATGTGGTGCATCCACCGGGACCACCACTGGAACAGGATGCAACTGAACTGGTGGTGCTGGAAACTGGGAGAGGAGGGAGGATAGAGTGTCCAGCTGGAGCTCCTGGAGACTGAGGCTCTGATGGAGTTGGGCCAGCTCAGCTCGGAGACCGGCGAGCTCTGCTGGGTGGACTGCAGGCTAGCTCCTCTGGCTCTGAGATGAGGGAGCTGCTGGCTGGACTGAAACCCTCTCCTGGTGATTCGGGGAGGACAGGGTGTCCAGGTGGGACTCCTTGAGGCTGACGGATCCGGCCAAGCTCCGCCTGGAGCCCTGCGAGCTCTGTCAGCTGGGCTGTGGGCGTGGTTCCTCCGCCTGCAGATGACGGAGGCGCGGATTGGACCGGAGACGGGACTGTTGGTCTGACTGGGGGCGGGTCCAAGCAGGTGCGCCGAGCCGGGGCAGCGGTGAGCTCACGGCTCCGTCCTGGGACACAGGATTGCGGTGGAGCCCGGCATTCTTCCCCACGCCGTGGGCCAGTTCCGGGGGAGAACACAGCCAGTCTGGTGCCCATGAAGCTGGAGCGATCCGGAAGCGTCTCCCGGTCCAACCTCTCATCTGGCTCCGGGAGGGTGGAGAGGAACGCCGAGGCTGAGGGTCGGTGACGGCGTCTGCGGCGAGGCGAAGGCAAAGCCGGAGGAGGAGAAGCCGGCCGGTGGTCCGAGGAGAGGAACTGGAGCAGGCACTCCCAGGGGAGAATCTCCCCGCTGGATCCTGTACAGGGTTAGATCATTCTGTCACTAACGTGCCGGTGAGCGAAGCGGAGATGAGGTGAGGATCCAAATGGGGTGAGGCAGACAGGCAGACAGGTAGGAACGTTTAACAAGAACTTTAATCTGAAGCACGCAGGACATAGAAACAATGATCCAACACGAGACACAAAACAGAAGGGGTTTAAATGCAGGAGGGCTGGGAGCTTGGGTGATTGGGAAATGAGAGGCAGGTGGGAGCAATTAACAGAGACACAGGACTAAACCAAAAGGGGAGACAGGACAAGGTGTGACAAAAATAAGCAATCGAGATAAGGAGACGTGGATGTGGGACCATGAACAGGGAAGATGGAGTTAACTCGTTGGATCGCGCATGGAACTGCATCATCCGAGAGGGGAGAGCGGGCAGCAGAGGGCGACAAAGTCCTCTGCTGCCCGCAGATTAACGAAAGAAGTGACGCCACCATCGGCATGAGCCTGATGATGTTTGCAGCCGCAAACAAAACGTTGCAGGTAATTAAACCTTTTCTGTGTTTTAAAAAGAACTGAAAGATGGAATTTGAAACTCAACACAGCATGAACACAGCAAACCTGTGGGGAATTCTGAAGCAGCAAGTTGAGCATCACTCTCCATCCAGCATCCAGGCTCTAAAAGAGGTTCTTCTTGAAGAATGGAAAAAGATAGATGTTGCTATAAGTCGCCAACTTGTTCATTTCATGCCTAGAAGTCTTGGTGCTGTCCTTGAAAATCACAGTGGTCATACAAAATACTAGATGTAGTAGTTTTTGTTGTGGGGTATTTTCATTTTTGCTTCAACCAATTTTAGTAAAACTGAAGATTTTGTGATCCAAGTTATATTATTAACCTTCATGTCATGATAGGGAGTTAAACAAGTGTTCAATAAAACCCAGCCTTGTGAAAATTCTGGAAATTGTTCTTTTGTTCATTGAGCTGCTGATTAAATTTGTACTTTTTAAAGGGGGTGTACTCATTTATGTAGAGCACTGTACGTATACTAAATTGTTTTGTAAGTATTCAACATCTACCTCTTAATCCAAGTCCTCTGTCTTTCATAATGAGGAGAGCATACCGAGGTCTGTGAAGTACTCCAGAGCGTGGTCCGCTGCTCCCGCATACACAATCTCTCCTTTATGCATCAGTGTCAGGTGGTCAAACAATTTAAAGATGGAGTAGCGTGGCTGGTGAATAGAGAAGATCACAGTCTTCCCCCTTCTGGACAGCCTGGAGATGTTTAAACATTTTCATGTTAGAACAAAATCAGAAGAGGTTGACGAGAAAATGCTAATTAAAGCTGAGGTCCATAGTGTGACATCATCGAGGAGAGAATGATAAGATTTTGAAATGTAAGTTATAGTTCCTGCCCCTGCTCCCCCCTCCCCTTCTGGGGGCTAGCTAAAAGCCATGCCTCACATAGCTTCACAAATGGCCTTGTAGCGCTTACGGAGAGCCATTGTGGCTGCATTTTTTATATGTTTCTGTTCAGAAACACTAGTTTTTACCAGATTCTGCAGGAGCTCCTAATCATTCATTTAAAAAAATCAGCAGCAATCCAGCTCGAGGATGCTAGCACGCCCCTGATGGGACGACGGTGACAGAGGCGGTAAGTGACAGGGTCATAACCGGAGGGTTGAGGGATCGGGTCCATCAGTCTGTCGCAGTCATGTCCTTGGACAAGACACTTAACCCGCCTTGCCTGCTGGTGGTGGTGGGAGGAACCGGTGGTACCAGTGTTCAGCAGCTTCACTTTTGTGATCCAGGGCAGCTGTGGCTACATTGCACCTCATCACCTCCAGAGTGTGAATACGTGTGTGTGTGTGGGTGAATTACTTGTGTGTTGTGAAGCACTTTGGGGGATGTAGAACCCTACTTTATTTTTTAAAACTATGCACCCCTAGCCTGGCAAGCCATCCTATATATGTGAAAATATAGGATGGCCACAACCCATTGATGGCGCTCAGTCATTTGGCGGGATCTACGGTTGTGTTTGAAACTGTCTCCACATGTTATTTGACAATAAAAAACGTGTTGTACTCACCTCTATGGATGTCAGTCAATGAGGCAGTCCCCCACTCTGTCGAAGAAGAATACGTCCTTTTTCTAAATAAACTTGTATGTCTATCTACTCTTGTCTCAAAGAAAGCCAAACCTAAATAGCCCAAAGTTGATGTCAAAGCTGTTCCAAATGAGCTGCCGCCATCTTAGTTTTGATCAGTCGCACTAACACCCCGCCCACCAAACAGATAGAGTGTTGTGATTGGACCGTCACTAATCTGGGGCTGTGGAAGTTCCACTGGAGCGTGGCTAGACTGACACGCAATGCAAAATAATTTTGCTTCAGCAACAGATGGTTGAGATTCTAGGCTAACGTACTCCAGCTTTAATTGTGAAAAGTGCTCTTAAGGGTCACATTTTTTGTTTTATGTGGGTATTTGTTGTTAAATTGACAGTGTTGTACTTGTGCAGAAGGCCGATGATGCAGTTAGCCGTGTTGGAATCCAACCCTGTGGTTGGCTCGTCCAGAAACAGCAACGACGGAGACGTGATGAGCTCCATCCCGATGCTGCACCGTTTCCTCTCCCCTCCTGACACACCACGCAGAAACTCCGTACCAATCTGAGTTCACACACAAAAATGGAAAAACGGTAAATGGCCTGTTTGATATAGCACCTCTTGGGTTCAAAAACTTACCAAAGCGCTCTATGACACAACCAGTCATTCATCCACACACACTCACATTCACACAAAGGTGGTGATGAGCTACAATAGCCACAGCTGCCTGGGGCTCACTAACGGAAGCAAAGCTGCCAAATCCTGGCGCCGCCAGTCCCTTCTGCCACCACCAGCAGGCAAAGACGGGGAAGTGTCTTGCCCAAGGACACAACGACTGAGACGAATGGGACTCAAACCTCCTCTGCCACCCTTGCCCATAAACACAAAATCACTGTCTTCTTTTGTATCAGAAAGAGAGAAACATCTGCAAGATTTTACCCTGGGAGTTTGTCACTGACTGCTACTCTGTTGCCACTTTTTCTCTCAGAGCTCATTACTTTATCTAGCTGTTTTAACACCGCTGGTTCAATCCAAGATGGCTGATTGATCTTAGTTGCTCCAAAGGATGAAAAAGATCAAATTTGTTGCATCTTTGAACCAAGAGTCACAGTCACAGAATCAAACTGGCAGGTGACACATACTGAGTGTGACATAGCTGACACTTCCCTTGCAAGGCACATATTTCTTTTCACACATTAAAATAAAATATTCATAACTGAAGTGAGAAAAGGGAAACAGGCCAATCAGAAAGAAAGGAACAACTAGCCGTAAATGTCACGTTTTGAGGATGTTTAGGACCCAAATATGCAGAAACCCAGGATGACACGAGGCTAGAGATGATGTAAAGTAAATATGCTTTATTTTGCAGGACGGACAAAAATAAATCCAAAGGCAGCGAGCCAAAAGTCCAAAAATCCAAAAACGCTGTTAACAAAAACAAAAGCTCACTGAGAGCACCAAAACCTGGAGACATAAGCTCAACTAGAGCATGAAACAATGCTGACAAATATACAATGGACTGACAACAACACAGAGACAAGACAGGGCTTCAATAGACTGGGAAGGTGAGAGGGAGATAATTGCAGGTGTGTGGGGAGAGGGACCAGGTGAATACAATTACTAAATCAGGGAGGAGGAAGAAAACACTGGTGGGGAAAACACACTGAATACTAAAAGGCTAGCCTGGCACGCTCCATTGACGGCTCTCGGTTGTGGGGTGGGTTCTACCGTTGTTTTTCAAATGATCTCTGCATTCCACTGGACAATGAATGTGACATACTCTTGTTTCACTCTGTTGCATCATCCCACCCACCAGGCATATTGGCCCACCATTATGGACCAATCACAGCTCTTTATGTGTTTGAAACCCCTCTAGAGAGCCGTGATTGGCTAGCCAGAGTCCTGGTAGGAGCTGTGGAGGTTCCAATGGAGCGTGCCTAAACTTTGCAAAGCAAGAATTTGGTCTAGTTCACTAGGCTACTGAAAGGCTGTAACAAAGGAAAATGACCTAAGAGAAAAACAAAAGACCAGAAAGCATGAACCATGACTAATATACTAAGGGGAAGCTGACACTAAAGGAAAACACCATAGAAAGAAACAACAGGGGCGTGGCTAAGAGGGGGCCAAGAGAGCACAGGACCTGGGAAAGGGATGTCTGAGGGGGGAAACCTAAAGGGCAAATGGGGAACACCAGGAGACACATGAGGAAGACGCAGACATGACACATGAGAGCGCTAGAAGACACAAAAGGAGCACCTAGAGAGGATGGAGAAACACCAGGAGGCACATGAAAGAAGGGGCAGATGCAGACCATGAGGTAAGAGACAGGGGACACTCTGGACAGGCCCATCCATCACAGAGCCTTTTATTTATTTTTTTAACTATATGAAAATTTATGGTGGAGCACATTTTAGACTCTAAATTCCCTTTACATGTAACCCCTCGACATGCAACACAACTTTTAAACTATCAAAATAAAAACACAATATAAAATAAATGACCTAAAACCAGAAATATGTTTTTCATGTAAGCATCAGAAGGTTAAAAATACAAAGAGCCTGATAAGCTTACTGTTAAAGCATACAAAATTGCTTAAAGGTGTTTATGTAAGCATCAAGCTTTAATGAGGGTACCAAGATAATCACAACACTGCCCTCACTTCACCTTTTGGATTGCACATCAGTGCCTGTTAAAAATATCTGTTGATAGTCGTGAACAAATATCATAAAACCAATGGTTATAGAAATAATGGACAAGCCCTCCACGCCACCACCCGTAGGTTTTTGATGAGCTGAGCTGAAGCCCAGTGGGCGGTTCCCACCAACGCCATCTTTGATGCATCACACATCTCGTCACTAATGCAAAAATGGAGCGGAGAACGAGGCTGTGAGATTGGGGGCAGATGATTAACACCCATCTAACTCTGAGACGATGTAACTACGAGCTAACAGAGCTAACCAAAGCTAATGGAGGTTGGGGTTGCTTTCAGCCAGAAAACCATGTTGAGCGACTCTGATGACCCTTGGCCATCTAGGCTGCTACTTCATACTGGAAACATCAGGAGCGCGGAACGCCACTGCTTCAAGCCACAATCCATTATAGTCTATGAGGGTGATGAAAACGTGAAAATTTAGAGCGCGTCCAAGAAGAGGCTCGATGTGCCGCGCTGCTAAAGATGCGATTGGGTTCTATATTTGCTGCAAGCCATCTCGGAGACATGAAAATTTCTACAGTTAACACAGGACTAGACAGGACATTACATACGGTTTTGAAAATATAATTAATTTTCACAATAAAAGACAATTGCAGCGATGCAAATTCCTGTCTAGATTAAATCAATACAAGTGACTTAACAGCTTATTTACTTCCAGCATCATTCCAGAAGTGCAGCTCTGCTCTGCTGATGCTTCCAGTGTGAAGTAGGGTTCACATTTACCATGAGACTGAGCCATTTCCTGGAGCAAGCAAGAGGCAAGCTGCTAGCACTGATTGCTCATTGGAGGGACACCTGTCAATCAACAGGAAACACCCCTAAGTATTCATTATTTTAAACTTTCATTAAATTTAAACAAATGAGTTACAAAAAAAATTGACGGCAAACTTGATCTAATAAACCTAAAATTGCTATTTGTACCAGTCTGCTGTGAAGTTGGTATTTTGAACATGGGAGTCAATGGGAACGCTGTCTTTTCTGGAGCCAGCCCTAGTCGATGAGGGGGGAACTGCCATTTTGTCACTTCTGCAGGACATTGCCCCTTGCATTAAACTCATAAACCCTTTAGCAAATTGCCAAGACTGATTGAACTGCTTGTTTAACATGGATTAGGAGAGGTTTTTGCCATGATGCTACGGTCAACTGTGCTGGTTAAGATAGAAAAGATTAGTTTGAAACTGATCTTCTGTCTCATAAGAATGTGGAACATCTAACAGAAATAATATTAATAGTATTTATACAACATCCTTTTGAGTTCTACAACCCCAAGACACTTTACAACACAACATTCACCAATTCACACGCACACATTCACCCATTCACTCTGACAAAAACAGAACCACCAGAAGCAGCTGATCTCTGTACCTTTGTGTCTGCACAGTCCGTGAGGCCCAGGTCTTCTACGACGGCCTCTACTCTGCTGGTTTTATCAGAGGAGGAGTAACGCTTTGGGTTGAGACGCAGGTTGGCACTGAACATGAGGTTCTCTCTCACAGATAGCGTTCCCATTAGGATGTCATCCTACATAAATGAAAAAAATGGCTGCTGCGGAAACGCCACCAAAAAACAAAGGAATCAGCTTGTTTGTGTTTATTTACCTGAACCACATATGCAGAACTCAGCCTGAGGTCAGATGTGACAAGTCGGCCGTTCACCAAAACGTGTCCCTGACGAAGTCCAGCCGGATTTTTTCTGCCTGCAATTACATCCAGGAGTCTGTGAAGAAATCACAAAAGTTGCTTATAGATAAGCATGGAAATCCCTGGAATGTATGTATATGTGTTTGTAAAATCCATTTTCTCACGATGTTTTGCCACTTCCTGTTGCCCCCATGATAGCATTCATTCCTGGTTTCATGATGCCGCTACAAAAAAAAAAACAAGTCAGTTTTCTCTCAACTTTAACAATGAGGTTAAACACGCACACCAATAAACTCTTAAGGACAATGTTATGTTTTAATTTGCAAAGATTTATACATAGAGTAGAGCTCGTCTGTGTTGTGTTTTATGCAAAACATAATTTTGGCATTTTCATTTTGACATTACAACTTAGATAAATTATAATTCAGCTTGAATATGTTAACTGAGGAGAGCATTTTTAATGGCACCAAATGTTAAAACTTTAAGATGATTTTTGTTACTGACGTACATCTGGTCCTAAAGTATGACTAGAAGGATTTTTGAAGATATGCAGCATATTACATTGACATAGAGTAATTACACTGTTGTTTCTGACTGAGTCACAACACAAATTCTCACTCTTACCTGTGGGTGTCATGACCTACCTTACATCTTTGAGGATATATTTCTCAGAACCGATTTTGCGGCAGAACTTTGACTCTTGAACGCAATAATTCAGCTTGGTGAACGAGACTGTTGGTCCAGGTCCCTGAAAATAGGCTTCAGCATCAGAAATGACCTCCCCCCCTTTCACCATTTTCAAACACTAAAATGTTATCAGCAAAGATCTAAAAACAAAACAAGCAAAAAAATTAAAATAAAAACGTAAGATGTAACTCAAGCGACAGAGGTACAGTCTGACACAACGTCCTGTGCAGACTGATAGAGAAGGGTTAGAAGAACGCGTTGCTCATCTCACCTTTGGACTCCTTCCGTCTGTAGCTCCTACATTTATATAAGCAAAAGTCACAGTTATAACACTAAAAAGCAGCAGTCAGGGGTTGTACTGGCAAGTAAGGGCTTTAAGGGTTAAATACATCAATAGGGTCTTGACGTTGAGATAAATTTTAAAAAAGGAACTGAGAAAGCAAATATAACAGGACGTTTCGAGCTCTCATTAGGAGACACCATTTAGCCATAAAATTAAGCAGTTATCAGTGGTCCTAACCAGGGGCGGATTTAGGACTGAAGAAGATCGGGCTTAACACACACATGCGCGTGCACACACACACACACACACACACACACGCACGCACGCACGCACGCACACACACACACACACACACACATGTGACATGCACTAGTCAACTTCATATATATTTGTCTTGTACCACATAATTTTTAATCTGAAGCTACATATTAAGCATATTCAGGGCAGAGTATTGATCCTGTTAGTGTTTAGTGTGAGATGATAGTAAATATTCCCTTTCTTTCTCCATCAACTTTACCTGATAGTAAGCTAACTTTAGGCAAACCAGCAGCACAACAAATATTTTCAAATAAGACTCACAAACCTGAGTCAACACCAGTCTCATCAAAGCTGGGGTTCTGTCGCGGTACTTTTGGTCTAAAAAACGTCCTTATGTCCATCTTCACTCATGCCTTTCAGGCAGAGACTGTAGAAGAAGCTGACTGCTGAAGGGCTTCTTCTTCAGTGGTGGAGGCTCAGGCAGGCTGTGTACAAACTACTGCCAGCTGCTCCCTCTCTGTTGGACTTTGGTACTGCATGTTACTTCCGCGATTTAGATCCGGGGATTTTCATAAAACATTCGGGGCTTGAGCCCAAGTAGCCGGACCTAATGCCGCCCCTGGCTAACCCTGTCAACCCTGCCACCAAATCGGGTAATCCTTACTCGCCGGATAAACCTACCATAAGGTTTCTCTGTGATATCGTCGGGAGGGTCCTAATGAGGCAGTCAGGGGTAGTTGGTCAATGTCGCATGGACGTGCAGCTCATGCCTATATTGAGTTTGTTGGTCTAGACCACGTCTGTAGGACGTCCAAACAAGGTCTTTGCACAGTCGGAGGGTGATGTTTGCTCTAATGTCCATTTAATCTCACAATTTAATTATTTAATTTAGAGTTAAACGTTGATTTTACAAACTAAATATTTTGATCATACCTAAATATGTAGTTTGTAAACAAAATATTTAATGAATCAATGACCCACACTTGTATAGAACCTTTTCAGAGTCAGAGGACTCCAAAGCGCTTTACACTACAGTGTATCATTCAGCCATTTACACACAGGTTATGATGAGCTTCGATGTAGCCACAGCTGCCCTGGGGCACACTAACAGAGGTGAAGCTGCTGAGTACAGGCGCCACCGGTCCTTCTGACCACAACCAGCAGGTAAGACAGGTTGTGTCTTGCCAAAGGACACAACAGCAAAATTCTCTGTACAGAGCTGAGATTGAACCTACAACCTTCTGATGACTAGTCACAGCTAACTAAATATTTTTGATCAGACCTAAATATGTAGTTTATAAAATAAATAAATAAATATTTATAAAATAAATTTTGAATTAAATATTTAGATTACAGATTATTTAGGTCTGACCCAGATGGTTACTTTGTAAAATACATATTTAACTTAATAACTAAACATTTAATTAAATAATAATTAAAAAAAAAACATTTTTGGTTTCCCTCTAAATATTTATTTTGGTGTTAAACCTAAATGTTGATTTTGCAAACTAAATGTTTAGCTCCAAAATAAATATGTATCTAGGATTTGAATGTTTATTTTGGAAAATAAATATTTTGTTGCAGCTAAATATTAAGATTGCTAAATATTTATCTCCAAATTAAATATTTCCTTAGTATGCAAAATATTTATTTTACAAACTAAATATTTTGGTCTGACCTAAATAGTTTGTAAAATATATTTTTAACTCCTGTGATCACGCCCTGTGATGGATGGGCCTGTCAGAGTGTCTTTTACCTGGTGACGACTGACGTTAGGCATCAGCTTCCTGTGACCTTTTCAAGAAAAAATTGTTGCACAGGATGATTAAAGTACTCTGGGATAACAAATTTTATAAAATATTAACATTTATATTATAAAGCAGCCTGTTCTGATAATATTGCAATAAAAATGGCATGCACATTAGAAAGGGCAATAATGGAAATTGGGATATTTTTAGTTGGCTACTTTTATAAAATATTGGTATTAGCAAGACTAATGCATTAAAGTGTTCACATGCTACAAAAAGCTTTTTTGAGATCTGGTGAAACAATTTCTAAATATTATTTAAAACAACAAAGTTGAACAAGTCTGTTGAGTTATGTTGTCTTTTAAGAGTATTGAAGTGGTTTTTTGTGGAAAGCAATTATTAATAACTTTAAATCCCAGGTATAGATTGCTAAAACCAGCCAATAAAGGTTGTAAAAATGAGCTGAGTAAAATGTATTTGTAAAAGAACATGGTCAAACCATCGACATTAATATAGGGTCAAACGTTTCCCCACCCTTTTTAACTTTCTGATGCGTGATTTCATTGGTCAGTACGCCCTCTACTGTAAAGAATGTTAAATAGCAGGAAGGAGGAACTCCCGTCCAACTTCGGTTTACGCTGACATTTCCTCTTCTTTAATGTGACCAATCAAAATGCGCATTAAGAAAAAAGACCCGCCTGCAAAACGATTCTATCCAATCAGCTTTCAGTTTGGTGAAAAAGTGGGAAGAGCTAGTTTCAGAAATTATAAAGTGTTGTCATCCGCGTTCTTAGTTTGGAATGTTTAATGTTGGGTGTGTGAGCGGACCGGGTAATGTTGACAATGAGGCTCTAACAGCTGTTGTACTTGTTTTGTCGGTTGATAAAGATGTGTAATATAGTTATCTAATATAAAGGGGTAGTTAAGTAGCCCAGAAAACAAGCAAATACGGCTATATTTTAGACAAAGACTGAACGTTAGCTATGGAGGAGAGGAAGGAGGAAAGAGAAGCTGAAATCCAAGAGCACGGCCCTGAGCACTGGTTCTCCAAATGGGAACGACAGTGCTTAGCAGAGGCTGAACAGGACACTCCGAACGAAGAGGAGACAGAACAAAATCAACAAAAGCTGTGGCACCTTTTTCAGAATTCGGCCACTGCTGTGGCGCAGCTCTACAAAGGTATGCTCCAAACATACCAAAGTTCAAGTTGAGCCAGGCGTCTGAGCTAGTGCTAACAAATGCTAATCCTAACGGTATCCTTTAGGAGAGATACGAAGGGCACTGTTAATGCAAAACATGCAAACGAATATCTATTTTTCGTGTTACGTGATATAGTACAAGTGTTTCCCGTTCCATTATTTTAATGGGTTTGTTTTTAATAAGATATGAAAGGATCTTTCTGATCTCGACATCGTGACCCTGTTTCGTTGCTAGCTAACGCTAAGACAGCCGCTAATAGCTGGTGTTGTGCCAAGTTGTGTTGCCCCGTCCAACCGGTGACGTCAAGTAAGTTTGCACTTCTTTCACTAGTCAGACGGTGCGAAACTGGGGGTGGGGGGGTAAAGGGATTTCGACAGGGGTACACAACTCAACACAACACCGACCGGTGACCGTGTCAGCGTATTTGACAACACCGGTGATGTTGCTCCCAGTGGCCTTAGCTAACAAAGCCCCCATACGTCTAAAAACACAGACACAAACATTTAGATGTGCTATTATCCTAAACACTAGCTAACGTATTGATAGTTTACAACACTTTTGTTGTTCCTGCTCGAATGTAATTCGGTGCAAATGTTGTCTTCCAGTTAACTGTTATCTGTCAAAATGGCGATATCCAGGGAGGAGATAGTAGACTTAAAACAACACTCGTGTTTGCGAAGAGCTGCTAATACACGTTAAGAATCTGTGGATATTATTTTGCTGCTACAGAATGGTGTTTTAGACCAGGACGCCCTTCAATTTATTTATGATTTTTTTTCATTGCTACGACAAAATGGCGAAAGGTCCAACGTAAATGTGTCCGTATTGAAATTACGTTGTGTTTAAGTATGTTGTCTCACTATGAAATGTCATAGACGTGGGTCCCAAACACCCTCTAGCACAGTAGGGTTTATTTCATTTTGTTTGTAAAGTGTTCTATTTTTAGGCTTTAAGATATTTCTTTAATCATCTTCTTAAAATAAAAAGTACAATTTACTGAATTCATTATTGTTTTCAGGCTCCTTTGTATGGGACATTATTCTTCCAGAACTTCCAAATTTTCCAGTCACACTTTTACCGGTCTGTCGTGGTGAAGAGAGAGCTGAGTCAGAAGGCGAAGCTCTTGATTTACCGGTCAATCTACGTTCCTACCCTCACCTATGGTCATGAGATTTGGGTAGTGACCGAAAGAACGAGACTGCGGATACAAGCGGCCGAAATGAGTTTTCTCCGCAGAGTGGCTGGGCTCTCCCTTAGAGATAGGGTGAGAAGCTCAGTCATCCGGGAGGGGCTCGGAGTAGACCCGCTGCTCCTCCACATCGAGAGGAGCCAGTTGAGGTTAGGGATGGGTACCTTTGACATTTGAATCGATCCGGTACTAATTCCCGGTACCTACGAATCGATACCGGTACTTAACGGTACCAATTTTCGATACTTTTGAGTGTTTATTATTTTAATTCTCTTTTTTAATTAAATATATATTTTTCTCAATATATAACAATATTTGATAAATATCACGATAAATAACATACAACTGTTTGTATTTTAACATCGTCCTTGTAGTTTTATAAGCTGATAATTAAACTGAAGCAAACATCTTTACTGTGAACTAAATTTACTGTGTATCTTCATTCCTTTTGCCGTCTTTTTTCATTTGATTTTTCCTACTGGGAAGTTAGAATTTCCGAGGAGAAAGCGAACGCACCATTAGCTGATAACAACGGTGGCAATGGAAGCTAACATATCAAGCTAACGTTATCTTTAACAGTTTATTTAGCTGCTGGAGCAGATTAAAACGATGATGCCTCACACTTAAAACGTTGTCACTGGTTTCATCTTCACCCAATCACCCGTCGCATTTAGTAAAGTGAAGCCAAACTTTAGAGCGCGTTCATGTTCTTCTAGTCAGAAATTCGGAGTTCCGAGGAGAAAGCGAACGCACCATTAGCGAAACGGAAGCTAACATATCAAGCTAATTATATTTACCTACCGGAGCAGATTGAGATGAGGATGTCTCACTTAGATCGTTGTCGCTGGTTTCATCATCACCCAGTTACCCATCACATTTAGTGAAGTGGACCCAAGCATTGGCGTGCGTTCTTTCTACCATGCTGCTCTGTTTACAACTGGTTCGCAGCGAGCGACGACATAACGCTCTTGCGCATGCGCAGCTGTCTTGGCAAGTTCTCGTTATGAAGGACGGGTACCGAAACGAGGCACCGTTTGAAACGACGTGAATCGGTGCTCGGTCAGTACTATGGAATTCGGTCGGTACCTTAAAAAGTACCGAATTCGGTACCCATCCCTAGTTGAGGTGACTCGGGCATCTGGTTAGGATGCCTCCTGGATGCCTCCCTGGTGAGGTTTTTCAGGCACATCCAACCGGGAGGAGGCCTAAAGGTAGACCCAGGACACGTTGGAGGGACTATGTCTCTCACCTGGCCAGGGAATGCCTTGGGATTTCCCCAGAGGAGGTGGCCCAAGTGGCTGGGGAGAGGGGGGTCTGGGCCTCTCGCCTTAGGCTACTGCCCCCGCAACCCGACTCCGGATAAGTGGCTGAAAATGGATGGGTGAATGGAACATGGGGATGATTATAGAATTGCGACGAGGTTCAGAATGATTGAAATTTTGATTTATTAGAAATTGATCATTTGAGAAATAATTTGTATTGGTGTTTCCACTGCAAACTTACATTTATTTGTAGTCAAGTGGTCTTACTCCTTTGAATTATTTAGGTGGCATAGTCATTTTTCCTAGGATCACACATTAAAACAAAGTAATTATTGGCATCATGTGACGTTGGTAGTAGGCTTGGGCGGTATCCAAATTGTAATACCGTCCAACTTCCTCTACATTTTACCATGATGTACGGCATTACCGGGATTCATTTAAAGTGGATGGAATTACCAAACTGTTGGCGTGGACCTTTACCATTCAGACATTGAATAACAGACATTATTGCTAAAAAATAACAACATAACACACATAATATTAACAACTTAAAAAAATACATAACTTATAAAGATTTTTTGCCAGAAAAACCAGCATGTTTACCTTTTCAGGCTTCAACATTGGACGTTGTGGACCAACAGTTTTGCCTCAGAGCTGAAAACCTGCCTCGATGAGCTTGTGGCAAAGACACACTGGTGCTTTGGGGCTAGTCGCGACATCTGGGGAAGACCACCATTAAAGTGCGTTGTCTCTTTTAATAACAGGCTCCAAACAGAAGGCTGCCATTTCAGCTCAGGCTCGCGCTCCTATGCTGACATGGCCTGCATCTTTTGTTTGCGTAAATTACCTCATCAGTGTTAATCGCTTTCTTTTATCGTTCGCTTCGAACCCAAAATGCTCCCAAACTGCAGAATTTGTGTTCTGTTTAGATTAGGGTTGCCACGGTATGAAAATTTAACCTCACGGTTATTGTAACCAAAATTATCACGGTTTTCGGTATTATCGCGGTATTTTTTAAACGGTGTTGCATATGTTCAGAAAGCATTGATAGTCCTGTTCTACACAAACTGAAATAGTTTTGAAAAGGTTTAACAATGTTTATTAAACCTAAAATAACACAAAGCCTTAGCAAAAGTGCAACTTTTCACAAGTAAAGGAACAAATAGCTTCTTTTTCTGGAACATGTTACAGTAGTCAGTGCAGGTTTAAATTATACAAATCCAAACATTCAAAACATAAACAATATGTAAACAAATCAAAGAAACACCACTTGTTTTCTCATATACTTGTTTTCTTCATTATCAAAATGAAAATCTAAAACTCCAGTCCACACTTGACTTGAGCACTGTACAAGTCAACCTTAAAAAATATGTATTTAAAATAAATAGCCACTTTAAACAAATTACTAAAATAACTACTACACTATGTAATCAAATCCAAATGTTCAAGTATAAATGGCATTGAATAAGTAAACAAATCAATGACAAGGAACTAATTGTATATTTCTCTTCATCATCAACAAATAAGATGCTTCATCCAGCAACAGGGTGTCCGTGACACGGTTTAAATGCTGGCAGAGGACGCTGCGGCTGCAGTATATAGTGACTCGTTGCATTCTCCCTCAGCCAAAAGTCCTCACGTCATGCATTTAAGCTAAAATGCTAATGTTAGCTTACCTTGCACTGGCTGTAGAGACGTGGGTGATGGTCACGCAGATGTGCCATTAGATTCGAAGTGTTGCTGTGTTTTGCAGACACTTGTTTCCTGCACGTTCTGCAAACGGGATAGCAGTCTTCTATTAACTGTCCCTCAGCATTTTTCAGAAATCCAAAATATGCCCATACTTCCGATTTAGTCTTCTTTGAGGGCTGATGGATGTCCTGGGCGCTGCCGTCTCCTCCTTCAGCCATTATTTCAGCTTCAAAGTTTTGGTGCCGTTGCAAACTAAAAAGTGCGTGTGCGCGCCGCGGGAACTTCAGCTGAAGCGACGGTGGCTGGTAAGGGTCACCGCGCCGAAACCGCGGCCACGGTAAACCCACCGAGATAATTTAGTTTATTAAAAACTGGACGGTTATTTTTATTGTCAACTTTTTTACCGGGGTTTACCGCTATACCGGTTACCGTGACAACCCTAGTTTAGATACCAAGTCAACTGGTGCACGTTCTGCCATTTTTCTCCCTGTCCCTCTTGGTGTGTGTCTTCTGCGCTGTCACATGATGTCACGTTCATAAACTATATCAAACATTTCCAAAGGTTGGAAAAAAACATTTGAAACCATTTAATTCAAACAGAAAATTAAACTATGCATCTGTTTTCTATAATTATGAATTTTCTATAATTAAATGAATTATATTTATTTCTTTTATTGTTTGTCCTTCTCACCTACGTGCACAGTGTTATTTTTTAAATGATTTTTCATGATGATATTGGAACTGACATGGTTGTTGTTTTTTAACACCGGGTGTATACGGTATTACCGTAATACTGCCTATTTGTTATCCTGAAACAACAAACGCTTTTACCCAGTTGGTTTTCACTTTGAGCATACATGAATGTGTTTGAAAGAAATATTTTAATTGTTTTCAAAGAAAACTACACATTCGAAAATTAATTAGTCACCATAGGCATCATTTCATAAATCTAGTGTCATTGACTTTTTTTAAATACATTTTTTAGATCGTGCTTGTCAGCAGCAAGGTCTCTCTCTCTGGGTTCCCTTCCAGAATGCAGCGACAGCGGTCACCAACATGTATAAAGGTAATCAATAAGTTTTTTAAAAGAACAATTCTATCTTAAAGTTCACTTTTTAAACTTAAAACTCTTCTTGTGCTACCAGAGAGTATTGATGCCCACCAGCGAAACTATGACCTAGGGGTTCATTTAGGCAACCAACGCAGGAATAAGGAGGTGATTGCATGGGTGAAGAAGCGACGAAGGACTATCAGACGAGAAGAACTCATTAGCTTTCTGTGTGGCAAAGTCCCACCTCAACGGTCAACTCGAGCACCACCCATAGTCGCTATGGTATCTGCAAGTCGACCATCACCACCAGAGACCGACAGCTCTGAGGTCGCTGACTTGCAGCCTTTCAGAGAGGCAATAGCCCTGCATGGTTAGTCATGATGACATGTTCCAATGGAAGCTGTTGCATGGTCAAAGTATCTTTAATGTGTCTTCATATGAATATATATAAATGTTTATTTCTTTTCAGGACTTAGCGGTGCCATGGCCAGCATTTCTGTGCGCTCTGGTCCTCCTGGTTCCCCAACTCACCCTGCCCAGTCTCTTGGTCGGCGTAGGAATGGTCTCCATGACGTGGACCTTAACACCTTCATAGCCGAGGAGATGGCTCTTCATTTAGATTCTGCTGCCAGTCGTAAGCGAGGCACTGCACCCTGCAGCGATGTCATCACAGACTCACCCACTCATAAACGTAACCGGATGCTCTGAACCTTTCTGACAACCTTGATTCCTCAGCTGTCCTCTCCTGGGTGGCCGTTTGGACAGGCGACGGGGACTGATGCCTTGGCCAGCCATTTAAAATCTTCCTCTTTAGTTGCAATGTTACAGATAAAGTAAAGCTTGAAATATTATCAGCCTGCATATTTAGCCCCCTCTTTACTTTCATTGTCATTTTGTTTTCTCAACAGAATACTTGTCCGTTGCATGGTTTACTTCTGTTTGTGTGTTTTCTTTTTTTTTGTCCTCAGTCAAAACTGAAGCAAGCACTTTCTAACTTAGAATTTTTCAAACCTCTCATTTGTGTTTCAGATTTGAACTAAATAAACCCGACTTTTGCCTGCCTTTAGTTCTCACCACTTCGTGTTTAGTCTCTATGTTGAGTGTGAGCCGAATGTCGCTGAACCGGACTGGACCGGGTTCTTGGGAGGCCGAACTGCTCGTAGTTTGGTTTGACTTTAAAATCCTTCGAAACATGCGGCTCTCATTCTGCTGCTGTTACATGCTCGCATATCTCAGCAGAACTGCCACTGACTGTGTTGTACATGTCTGCCTTTTGAGAAAGCTGCTACAATATCTGTGTGTGTGCCATACACGTTTCCTCTAACTGACCATCTGTTTTTCTCCATTTAATTTTCTTGTTCCAAGTTAGGATTTTGCTGCACTTCAGCCAAATTCACACCGACAAACGGGTTGATGGGATGAATGCATTCTTAACAAAACGAATGTTTGTTTTTGCTGTTCTCTCCATCAACTGCAGTAGTATCAATGATAAAGTTTACATGCAGCTTCCATTTCAACACAAAGGAGTTTTGCATTGCAGACAGTAACGGTGTTTAACCGCCTTCGCTTCACCTGCCCAGTGTTTACATTTGACCCATTATTAGGATTAGGGATTTTTTGCATTGCCATCATTTTACGTCCCTTGATTTTCATGAATTCACACCTGTAATTTCAGCTTTAACTCTAGAAGGGGCCGGTGGCTGTGAGATTATATTGGTTTAGTCAGCTCATGGATTATTGGGTGTGTTGGCTCAGCAGAAAAGTTAGTTTATTTGCTAATTTCACTCAGTTTTGTGATGCAATCTTGTGTAAGTGTGTAAATAATATGTAGGTGCTGTTATGTGGTACATATTGTAAAAAGAAGTGCTAATCCATGGGGATGTCCTTGTACAATGATTATGAAATTAAAGATTGTACAAGTGTGGGTTGTCTATTCATTTAACGATGTGACATAAACCATTCAGGTGGAATGTTTTAATCAGTCCTTGCCTGAATAAATTTAATGTGATCTATCTTACAATTCTTATCCCCCATCTAATAAATATAAATAGTGCTTATGGACATTGTGCAGTTCCACTCCTCATCACACGAGGGCGACAACTTTCCTTTTTAAAAAGCTTCTTTTCATATTGGAAGGTAAAGTTCTAAATCCTAGACTAGGTAAGCAATCTTGAGCCACCTTTCAGTTCCTAATCTGTTGCTTCCATGGAGTCATTGTTATGGGGAATCTTTTTGCTCCATTTTTTTCTCCTTTTTAAAAACTACTGAAATAAATCAGTCATAAAAAGACCTACTACAAGTATAAACTGGTTTTGAGTTAGTTTAGCAAAGAATCTCTTTTGAATGGAGTCTTTGCACATTGTGAGGCCTGGCTTATTTAACCCTCTGGAGGCAGGCGTTGCAGATTAACAACGTTAAAACCTACCTACCTGGTTACTCCACGTACGAATTTCATGAGCATTTTTAAACTCAGAAGTACCGCTGAAGGACTTAGTTGTTCGTCCTTTTATCAAAACTTATTTTGAGCCTGAGAGGATAAATTAAATCTTGAATAAAACTTGATGTGCATAAAATCCTACTTTTGCACCATCAAGAGATATCACTTGAGAAAATCTTGGCATGCGTCCAGAGATTTATCAATTCTGTGAACATTTGACGGACCTATTCGGTCTTTAGAAACTAGATAAAACAAGACTTTAAAAAGCTTATTAAACATCCATTTTGTTGTTTATAGATGGAAACAAACACGTCTTTCCAACAGCTAATAAGGTAACAAAATACAGTTTAATATGTCAAATTATTTCGTGTGCAGATACGACTCTGATTCATCCTTTGAATCGGATGTGTAAAAGCTTCATAAGATCAATAAACAAAACCCCAGTTTTTGAAACATAATCCAGAATGAAAATATGTGAAACAAGGAGTAAATGTGCAATACACACATGGCCTTTAAAAAATACGCTGTATTTATCCAGATCCAGATCCATTTATGCTCTATGGTTATTTAAAACTTCATGCTTTGTATTATATCCTTCCCCCCTGTGGAAATTTACACTTACCTGCATTATTTACGCACCAGTTGCAGAGCAAACTGTCATAAAACAGCCCAAAAAAAAAAACCCAAACAAAACATCAAACAAAGCTTGTTACCACAACAGCGAGTGATACGTGACAAATTTATTCAAACTGTAGCATTTCAGATGAGGTTGGATGTGACTCAATTCTCTGGTGTGCAGATGACACACTGATGCACACAGCCGATGAGTAATTCAAGGTACTTATGTGCTTACTCCACCTAGTCAGAAAGATAAGTGAACACATGCAAAGGAGCAACCTAAAATGATACGAATAATCCACCTTCGTTCAGGAGATTGTTTCCACAGCCCTTGATGGATCTTAAAATACACATTAAATCCAGGATAAACTGTAGCAACACAAATCATCTACATACCCGTTTATTCTACCATCGACACATTCACAGATTTCTTATTCTCAAATTGAACTTTTATTTTCCCATTTGTACAATTTTTATTAGTCTTGATGCATACTGAATGACACTCAGAATATCCCAACGTGTTCTCTTTAAAAGGATTTCCATGATAATTAAACAGTAGTTATTATTTACTGCTTAGTTTTTTCTTGTGTCTGTGTGAGCTTACCATGTCGGATATGATTGGTCTACCATTATTATCGGCCGATTTTTGCATTAAAATGTAATGTCAGAACTTAAGACTTAGATATCGGTAAAAAATACGGAATCAACTCTTCTGCTGTGTTGAATAAAACAACCAAATAATGCAGTTGGATGAAATGCACAGAATGAACATAAAAAAGATGTTTTAATGTCAAACAACCAAGGTCGGATGCAAATATTCCATGAATCACTTAACAGATTTTCATGGAACTTCTTGAAAACATTAACTGGATATAAATACTCAGCTTATCCACCTCAGAAGTCAACCTCAGTCAAGATAGTCTCCGCAGCTAATTAACACTAGTAAGCTTAACATGGCTGTGTCTGTTGTAGAGTTACAGTGTTATGCTAGTGGTAGAGACCTTCATAACACTTTCCCAAAAGCCAAAATGTTGCCAAAACGTTGTTGAAGGAATTTTATGGGAAACAGGTTTCTCCTCATCCAAATCTCCCACTGCTCCCCCTAACCGTCACCTCACGGGTAGTTATCGTTTATTGTTGCTGAGGTGAAATGTTCATAATACCATGATATTCATTTGAAGCCACATCACCCAGCCTTACTTTATACCAGAACCTAGGGTATGATCACACATAACTCTCCATAAAACAATACTCCTATCCCCTAAAATAAGAGACAAACATCCATCCATCCGTCCGTCCGTCCATCCATCCGTCCGTCCATCCGTCCAATTTCATCCGCTTATCTGGGGTTGGTTTGCCTTCCGGCTCAGCTCTCTCTTCACCACGGCAGACCGGTACAACTCCTGCATCGCTGCAGACGCATCACCAACCTGCCTGTCAGTCTCATGCTCCATCTTTCCCTCACTTGTGAACAAGACCCTGAGATACTTATATGTTTCCACTCATACCTGACTTGGAGAAGGCATTATACTATTTTCTAATTTAAGACCATGGTCTTGGACTTAGAGGAGTCGATTCTCATCCCAGCTGCTTCGCACTCGGCTGTGAACCGCTGCAGTGAAAGCCGGAGATCACGGTCTGAGAAAGCAAAAAAGGACCACATCATCTGCAAAAAGCAGAGACCCTCAGGCCACCAGATTCCCTCAACACCTTGGCTGTGCCTGGAAATCCTGTCCATAAAGGTTATGAACAGAATCGGTGACAAAGGGCAGCCTTGGCGGAGTCCAACTCTCACCAGAAACAAGCTCGACTTACTGTTGGCAGTGCGGACCAAGCTCTGACACCGGTCATACAGGGACCTAACTGTCATGGTCTGCGTCAGCCCCTTCCCTTTTTGTGCCTCCTGGTGTCCTCCATCCCTCTCTAGATTCCCTCTTGTGTCCCTTTGTTCCCCAGCTCCTCTTGTGCTCCACTCTAGGTTCCCCCCTTGTGCTCTCTTAGTGCCCTCATGTGTCCTTGTCTGCATCCCTGTTATGTGTCTTATGCTGTAGCTCTTTGGCGCCCTCATGTGTCCTTTTTCTGCGTGTCAGTTTAGTGTCTTATGTTATCTTTTCTACTCTTTCCTCCCAGGTCAGCTCCAGCCTCGTTGTCCCCAGCTCAGTGTGTGTGGGTGTATGTGCTATGTCCTCCTCCAGCTATTGTGTGAGTTCTTCTCTCTGTCTTTAGGTAATTGTTGTTTAGTTCTGTGTACAGGTATTTGCCCTCCTCTGTTTCTGTTTTCCCCATTGAGTTGATTAGTGTCACCTGCCTTCCCTCCAGCCCTCACTCCACACACCTGCTTCCTGTTTCCTTAATTTGTCTCCCAGTCTATTTAAGCCCGGTATTGTCTCTGTCTTGTGTCGGTCCATTAATGTATCTGTATGTTAATTCTGTCAGTGTTTGCTCGTGCTCTTGGTGAGCTTTGTTTCTCCAGTCTTGGAGTTTTTGGACTTTGGCTCGCTGCCTGGATTTACTTTTGTTCCGCCTTCAAAAATAAAGGATTTTTACTTTTCATCATCTCTGCCTCGTGTCATCCTGGGTAACTGCATATTTGGGTCCTAACATCCTCAGAACGTGACAGAATGGACCGACCAACCCAGGACCCAGCAGGAACTCCAGGTACACAGGAGATGATCTATTACGATGGTGATCCAGACCTTTGTGTGAAGTTCATTCGGGACTGTGCCCGTTGTTTGGACTTAGAATCCTCAGAGTTCAACAAAGTGTCGTATATGGTGCTTTGGTTGAGGGGTAAAGCCATGCGGTGGGTTGCTGACCACTTCGACGTAGAGGATCTTAAGGCGGTGTCGTTTTGGGACTTTGCTGCATTGCTCCTCCGCACTTTTGGCCGAGATCCTCCTCCACCAGTCGCTGATGCCACCTCAGCATCTCAGATGGGTCACACCGCCACACCCCCACCAGGTCCTGACAGCGCCACCACTTCCTCTCCGGTGGGCTGTATCACTTCATCTGCACCTGTTGACGTCACCTCCCCGTCTCAGACCCTCAGAACCAGATTCATTTCATTCTCCCCTATGCATGTTGAAGCCTCCTCGGCTTCTCAGATGAGTCACACCGCCACACCCTCACCAGATCCTGACAGCGCCACCACTTACTCTCCGGTGGGCTGTCATTCCTCCTCGGTTCCTGCCAGCATCATCTCCATGCCTCAGAGCAAGAAACTCCCACGCCGACGCCGCAGCAACCATCGTGCTCCAGCGGTGGTTCCGGTGGACGCATCGTCTCCTGCTTCAGTGGTGGTCCCGGTGGACGCATTGCCTCCTGCTCCCACGGTGGTCCTGGCGGACGCATCGCACCTCTCCTCAGCGGTGGTCCAAGGGGACGCATCGCACCTCTCCTCAGCGGTGGTCCAAGGGGACGCATCGCACCTTGTCTCCGTGATGGTCCAGGAGGACGCATCGCATCCTGCCTCGGCAGAGGAGGACGCACGGGCTCCGGTCCAGCCCATCCATGGGCCCCCGGGTCAGAAGTCAACGCCTCCCGTCTGGAGTCCCGAAGCAGACGCCTCCCGTCTGGAGTCCCGAAGCAGACGCCTCCCGTCTGGAGTCCCGAAGCAGACGCCTCCCGTCTGGAGTCCCGAAGCAGACGCCTCCCGTCTGGAGTCCCGAAGCAGACGCCTCCCGTCTGGAGTCCCGAAGCAGACGCCTCCCGTCTGGAGTCCCGAAGCAGACGCCTCCCGTCTGGAGTCCCGAAGCAGACGCCTCCCGTCACTACAAGCCTCCCCAGTCTCTAGCCTTCCAGTCACCCCAGTCGCCGGAGTTCCTTCCTCATCCTCCTCCTCTGAGACTTCCTGTTCCCCGTCGCCGGCCCCCTAGGCTTCTCTGGTCCTGCCTCCCCGTCGCCGGCCCCCTAGGCTTCTCTGGTCCTGCCTCCCCGTCGCCGGCCCCCTAGGCTTCTCTGGTCCTGCCTCCCCGTCGCCGGCCTCCTAGGCTTCTCCGGTCCTGCCTCCCCGTCGCCGGCCTCCTAGGCTTCTCCGGTCCTGCCTCCTGGTTCCCTGTCACCGGTCTCCCGGGGTTTTCTGTCCCCTCCTCGCCCGCCCTTTTTGGGTGGTGTTTTGTTGGTTCCCTCCTCTCCCTCCCTCTGGTTTTCTCGTGTCCTGTGTTTTGTTTTGTGTTTGTTGTTCTTGTTTTGGGCATCTGGTATCCGCCCCTTGGGCGGGGGGTACTGTCATGGTCTGCGTCAGCCCCTTCCCTTTTTGTGCCTCCTGGTGTCCTCCATCCCTCTCTAGATTCCCTCTTGTGTCCCTTTGTTCCCCAGCTCCTCTTGTGCTCCACTCCAGGTCCCCCCCTTGTGCTCTCTTAGTGCCCTCATGTGTCCTTGTCTGCATCCCTGTTATGTGTCTTATGCTGTAGCTCTTTGGCGCCCTCATGTGTCCTTTTTCTGCGTGTCAGTTTAGTGTCTTATGTTATCTTTTCTACTCTTTCCTCCCAGGTCAGCTCCAGCCTCGTTGTCCCCCGCTCAGTGTGTGTGGGTGTATGTGCTATGTCCTCCTCCAGCTATTGTGTGAGTTCTTCTCTCTGTCTTTAGGTAATTGTTGTTTAGTTCTGTGTTCAGGTATTTGCCTTCCTCTATTTCTGTTTTCCCCATTGAGTTGATTAGTGTCACCTGCCTTCCCTCCAGCCCTCACTCCACACACCTGCTTCCTGTTTCCTTAATTTGTCTCCCAGTCTATTTAAGCCCAGTATTGTCTCTGTCTTGTGTCGGTCCATTAATGTATCTGTATGTTAATTCTGTCAGTGTTTGCTCGTGCTCTTGGTGAGCTATGTTTCTTCAGCCTTGGAGTTTTTGGACTTTGGCTCGCTGCCTGGATTTACTTTTGTTCCGCCTTCAAAAATAAAGGATTCTTACTTTTCATCATCTCTGCCTCGTGTCATCCTGGGTAACTGCATATTTGGGTCCTAACATCCTCAGAACGTGACACTAACAGCCTGTATCAGAGGGCCTGGTATGTCATACTCTTGAAGTACCCTCCACAGGGCCTCTCAAGGGATGTGGCCGAACGCCTTCTCCAAATCCACAAAACACAAGTAGATTGTTTGGCTGAAATCCCACGCATCCTCCAGGACCCCCTTAAGGGTATAAAGCTGGTCCAGTGTTCCACGGCCAGGACAAAACCACATTGCTTCTCCTGAGTCTGAGGTTCGACAATCCGACAAACCCTCCTCTGCAGAACCCAGGACCAGGAGTGTGATCCGCCTGTATTTGGAACACATCCTGCGGTCTCCCTTTTTAAATGGGGGGCCTCCACCCCATTCTGCCAATCCAGTGGAACTGCCTTTGATGAACACATAATACTGCAGAGCCGCATCAGCCAACACAACCCTACAGCATACCAGAGCCTTAAGGATATTCAAGAAGGTCTCATCCACCTCTGGGGCCTTGCCATCAAGAAGTCTTTTGACCACCTCTGTGAATTCTGCCCCAGAGATTAGAGAGCCCAACCTAGAGTCCCTAGGCTCTTCTTCCTCACTGGAAAATGTGCCGACGGAATTGAGAAGGTCTTTGAAGTACTCTGCTCACTGATCAGTGTTGGTAGCACACTGCTTTCCCCTCCTGAGGCGTCGGATGGTGGACCAGAATCTCCTCAAAGCTGAGGAGAAAAGACAAAAACTGTACTGTCATTTCTTATTTCATGTTTGGCCTTTGTACAGTTCAGACTGATCTTATAGCAGGTTGGGTTTTAGAGCCAACAAAACCGCTGTGTGTCTTCACTACATCACTACGTAGAGGCTACCAGGAACAACAGCCATACGGCAGGTGCTGCAGGCTTGAAATGCCAGAGAGGAAAGCTACCAGGTCAAGAGCACACACTTGACCTCACACGTTTTGGGCTCAACCAAGTAAAAAAACACATTTTAATCCCCTCAGCCATCACTGCAGAGCTGAATAAAGGAAGAGCGGTGTCTCACACCACATCAAGCAAAACTATCTGCTGTTTCCCCTCTGCTAATACTGTACGGTTGTCTCTGTTTCATTATTTATCTGAAAGTTCTAAAGGCTCCTGTTTGATAGAGCGATGGAAGAGGAAAAGAGCTGACCGCAAGCTGCTTCACACTTCAAAAGAAGCACTATGTGTGTGTGTGTGTGTGGGAAAGGCAGAAAGTGAGAGAGAGTGAAAGAGAAAGACATGACAAGAAGCAACAAGTGTCTGAATGTTCCAGAAAACCCCTCGAAGATGGCCATCTGGACCGTGCTCACACACAGACACTCATAAACACACACATATAGGTGTCTCCAAGGATGCCGTCTGGTCTGAGGGAGAGAGCTGGTGGTGTACACACACACACACACACACACACGCGGCGCTCGCGCGCACACACACACACACACACAAATGTGTATTTCATCGTAGCTATTGTGTGTGTGCGGGCTTGACCGTTTGGGAATCTTCAGTGGTAGACAGCTGGTGATCAGTGATGCACCACTTATCCCTCGCGTGCATGCGTGTCAACATACAGCAAAAACACAACGGATAATGGCAATTGCTGCGCCAGCTTGCGCTAATTGATTGAAGACAGCACGCCTATGCTCTTGCATGCACGCACACACAGATTACCACATTAGCACATGCACATATGCAGAAGCCAATCAGGCAGTCTGAAAATGTGTCCCTAGAGAGATGGGGCAGCCGGAGATCAGGGGTGGTGATGGTAGATGAAGTGGTGGTTGAAGAAATTGGAAAGGAGGAAAGAGGAGGAAGAGAGGTTAAACACTCCCTGGAGAAGGCCGCTAGTAAGGGCTCTTGGTTTTGAGCTCATACGGAACAGTAGGTATGCGGTGCGTGGCATGAATAAAATCACCGGGTCTGAGGGGGTGTCTCTTATGTGTTGGACTGTGCAGTTTTTGTTATTGTGCCTCCTCCTCAAAAGAAGATTCCCCCATCTCCTCCACCCGGTTCCCTCTCTCCTAATTTTTCCTAAACCACAAACGTGCTTCTAAACACACACGCACGTGCACACACACACACACACACACACACACACACACACACACACACACACACACACACACACACACACACACACACACACACACACACACACACACACACACCAGATCTTCTGAGCTCCCTGTGCACCACCAAAAAGAGAAAAAACCTCACATGCTGATCACCATGGCAACACGTTATGTATCTTCCAGCAGTATTTATCTCACGAGAGAGGAGGGGTTGTGTTGGTAGTGTGGATGTAGAAGGGAAGGGAAGCAGAGGTGGTGTGTGTGTGTGTGTGTGTGTGTGGAGGGGCTCGTGATGCAACTCTTCTAAAAATCAGATGGTCGTTATATCAGAGGGGCTTGCAGATCCCTTGGATGGCCACAAGATGGCAGCATCATCCAGCGCAGCTGGAAACAAGCATCATCACCTCAAGACCAGTGGCTCTCAATTCAGACACCATGTGCCTCACACAAATAACAGACAGCATGCTGCCCTCCAAATAAATGTCTAACCAAGGTGTTTTATATTTTGTTACATTGAGCACCGACGACTGATTATGTCTCGCATGGTACGCAGGTCTGCCCCTATGAGTGACAACCACTGGGCATGATGCAAAATGTTCAAAGGAAGCAGCCCTCTGGTCCATCCTCAAAAGGCTACACCTCTCAGTGGGATGCTGGGCGTGCATTCAAGGATGGAGAAAATGATTGAAGAGTGGAAAGATAAGAAAATGAATGGTGGAGTAGGAAAAAAGCAGGAGTGATTGCAAGGTTCCCCTCCTCCCCAAGCATGAGGGATTAGATGCTGTTGGATGCAGATAGGTTTGAGCTTGATTCTGTGCTTCTGCACAGAGTGTTCTGCAGTTAGTGTGTGTGTGTGTTTTATTTTATTTTTCTGGGGGAAAGGGGTTTGTGTGAATGGAAGGGGGGTCATGAAGCAGTTCAGGTGAAGAGTCTGGGAGAGGAGAAGAAGAAGATGAAAGGATGTAGGTGAGACTAGGAGGAGAGGAGACCCAAATCTTCTCTGAGCTCCTGAGAGAATGAGGAGACACTCAGAGAGACTAATGATGAGAGAAAAGGAGAAACATTGAGGGGGGTAAAAACAGAAAAAGGCTGATAACCGTGTGAGTGAGGGACATAAATAAGGGAGAGATATGGTGAAGCCTAAACTCTCCTAGCTCACTGGTGAATGCTGAAACCCCCCAAAACAAGACCTGACAAGAGTCTGCAGCTCTACATATTTTCCCACTCTTTCACACCCACACACGTGGCCCCATACACACTCTCACTGTCCCACTTGACCTCTCTTCTGCACCGCTTCATTTATCCAATATTGTCTACTTGAAGTGAGTTTAGTTTGGCACATCCTAAATTTTTTAGCAGGCTTTACCTGGAGTGACTTTGTGGACCCCTGCAGCAGCTCTGTGGATCAGTGGCTCAGATTTATCCCTTCACCAGACCCGCTCAGCACTTTGTTTACCTCAAATAGGCTGTTGAGCATCAAATATTGTCAATAATAATGTTTCACCAGCATCGTATTGTTCTTCTTCCTCTTTCGCCTCTATTATTCGTATCTAGTCATTTTTAACAACAATTTTAAACAAAATATTTGAACAGACCGAACAATGTAAGCCCCCACCCTGTGACACTGGGTCAAACTCAAAGAAGAAAACAGACATAAATCGGATCCCAAAGTAACATAAAAAAAATCACATTCAGAATTTATAACAGACACAATCACACACACACACACACACACACACACACACACACACACACACACACACACACACACACACACACACACACACACACACACACACACACACACACACACACACACACACACACACACACACTGAAACATTGTCCACAAACACACAGTGGTGCCCTCCGAAAAGCTTCATGGGGTGGCCATGGGGCCAGAGAAAGCACACCAAATTGATCCTCGTGGTAACTCTGGGAAAATTTAGCATGTAGTGATGCAATAAATGCTTCTTTATTCATTTTTAATAAAATAAACAACATTAATGTGACTTATTAAAGATCACCTAGGTGTGAACAGTGGGGTGGCCATGGCCACCCTGGCCACCCTTGGGGGCACCACTGCAGACACACCTTGAAAATACAACATAAACAATAACCATATAGAACTACATTTTTTAATTGAAACCCTCAAATTGTTCCTAATTTTCTCCACGTGTAAATGAAACATTATCTATGCAACTCAGTGGCTGAACGCTGGGAGTCCTTTCATCTGTAAAGAATGAGTCCTTTAGCCAATAGACAGCAAAATGCGACCATGTGTAATTGCCAAGCATCCAAAGAGGCATCCAACCACGATCCCTCCAAACAAAGCGGTCAAATGGTCAGGATGTACAGTGGTTCCACAGATCCTGACCAATGGAGAGAAAATAGGCTTCCAATATCTCTGTAGTTTTGGGCACATCCAGATCGCGTGAAAAAAAAAAAAAAGAAGAAGAAGAAGAAGAAGAAGAAGAAGAAGAAGAAAAGAAGAAGAAGAAGAAGAAGAAAATATAATTTCTATAGCGCCTTTCAAGATAAAAATCACGAGGCGTTTTACCAAAACAAAAAATGTAAAAATATAAATAATAATTTAGAAAACGGTTAAAAATATATTTAAAATGAGCAATAACTAGACAATTCGATTAAAAAAATGTTAAGAAAGAGAGAGAGTAATAGGAAAGAGGGAAATCAGTAGATCTGAGGAAGGTGGAATAGGTGGGGAGAGCAGAATAAAGAGAGAGTTGTGAAGAAGGTCATACAAAAGCCAGCTTGAACAAGTGAGTCTTCAGCTGCTTTTTAAAGGAGACCACTGATCTCAGGCTCAGGGGGAGAGAGTTCCAGAGTCTGGGGGCCACAGCAGCAAATGATCTGTCACCTTTGGTCTTTAGCCTGGTGCTGCACAACCAGTAGTCTTTGATCACTGGACCTCAGGGACCTGCTGGGGGTGTAGGGACTAAGAAGATCACCAATGTATGATGGTGCTTGTCCATGTAAGGCCCTATAGACCAGAACCAGGATCTTGTTGAAATGAACCCTGAAGTTGACTGGCAGCCAGTGAAGCTGGGGGAGAAGCAGGGTGATGTGGGTGTGTTTGGAGGACTTGGTCAGAAGCCGAGCACAGGTGTTCTGAACCACCTGTAGACGGTTCAGGGAGGTTCTGCTCAGACATGTGAAAAGAGAGTTACAGTAGTCTAAGCGTGAGGAGATGAAGGTGTGGAGAACAGTCACAAGTTCAGAGCGAGACAGAATGGGACTCAGCTTAGCAATGTTCCTGAGATGGAAGAAGGAAGAGCGAACAAGAGAACTGACATGAGAATCCAGGGTGAGAGCTGGGTCAAAGGTCACGCCAAGATTCCTGACAGAAGGTTTGGTGTGAGAAGTAAGCTGACCAAGAGAGTCTCTGACTTTGGGAACCAGCTTGTCTGGGGCACAGATGAGGATCTCCTGGGCTCCTTCTTAACTGGTCCTTTTCAGCTCACACCTCTCTGCTGAATTCTCCTCATCTCAAACAGGCCTAAAGTACCTCCCTTCCCAGCTGGACAAGCCTCATTCAGCATTCATGTCCAGTAGCCGATTGTCGAGCTGCTGCAGTAATTTGTTCTTTGGAGGTGGTGGAGCAAGAAACACACAATGCTGACTTATTATCAACTTATTAGGTTTTGATAAACGAGTGAAAAAACACCTCCTACAGCAACAGAGCCCCATGTCTAAGCACATTTAAGTAATTATTGTGTCTCAGTGCCGTCTGTGACAGATGGAGTTTTAGCTCAAACTGTTGCTACCTGAAAGAGGTATTACAATCACTTCTGTCTCCAGAATCAGTCATAGGCCATGTTGCACACAGCCAAGGGTTTGTCAGCTTAAATCATTTTCACATGTAGAAATTATTATAACATTAGTTACTGGTGTTTACTACATTCTCAGTTTCTTGACATATACAATTTTTTATTTGTCCATCCATCCATTTTCATCTGCTTGTCCGTGGTCGGGTTGCGGGGACATCAACCTAAGCACAGCGGACCAGACTTCCTTCTCCCTGCATCCCGCTTCCAGCCTTAGTGATGAATCACTCCTGTAGACACTAATGAAAGCTGAGGAGACATTTCAGCAGTTGGATGACGGTGTTAAAAAGACAAACACACAAGACATTACCAAACATAGTCAGTAAACCAAAGCACCTGTAAAACGGTGTTAACTACCCTGTGATTTGGAGGGCATGGCTTTCCCTAATTTTATGTATTTTTACTGGCCTTCTAATATTATTACTAGTTCTCCTATGGCTATACTCTGGTCTCAGCTGCCCTTTTTACGCTCGATATCTTTATACTCGACCAATCCCATTGTTGTTCAGGCGCTATAGAAATTATATTTTCTTCTTCTTCTTCTTCTTCTTCTTCTTCTTCTTCTTCTTCTTCTTCTTCTTCTTCTTCCAGGGACCTGGACTTGGAAGCCTCAAAGGATGGAAGGGAAAAAAAAGTTCTTTAGGTGAGTCAGAAAGAAGAGGAAGATCACTGACCGGGCTGTAATCTGCAAGTAACAGGGACATGCTGATTTTGAGCCAGCTTACTAACCAAAGAAGGACGGATTTTCAAAAGTTCCAGCTGGAATCTAGGCGGTAGGATATTTTAAAACCTCTACTTCCTCAGTGAAGGTTTTAAGTAAGCTTATTAATGGAACGACACTCACTGTCCGAGGCACTTTCCTTGACATTAAAGATGGGAACAATTAAATAAGAACTAATGTGGACTTTATTTTGAACTGCAGTTAAGATGTGGAATGATAAGATGTATTTTCTTGAAGTTGAAATAATAACTCCTATTCTGCATCATTTTGTACTGTCATCTGGATCACTTCTGCCTCTTTGAACACTCCAAACATGACATGAAAGCAACTTGTCTATCTGTTTTCAGTGTTTGGTTTAAAGTGACGGTAATGTGGCGAAGAGGTAAATGTGTGAATCAACGTTTATGAATGGTGAAAGTTTTGTAACCATTTATTACAAATCAGTAAATAGTTTGTCCTCACCGGCTCCCGTAGAAGGAAATATGAAATCTAAAATGGTGTCGCCCAGAGACTTAGATTCACTCCCATGTATTTTAGACCAGATTTTTATGGTTAAATTTTACAAAACCACCAATATTTTTCAACAACTCGGCATCATTTCATTCACTTTCAACAACATTTCGATGGATATTGCTAGATAACCATTAAGCTACACGTTGTCTCTTTAAGAAAATTTTTGGGTTTAATAAAAGTCGTTTTGACAATTAGCAAAGAGCCAGCTCTCAACTAGCTGCCACTAGAAGGGCAGGGGCTCTACTGAGTGAGTAGGGGTGGGCGTGGCCAGCTCTAGCTTGTTTTCTTAAAGTGATAGAACCCTGAAAAGACTCATTTGGTAAGGTACTGAAAATGTCAGGAATAAAACTAACATTTAATGTGAAATTGATTTAGTGCAAAGAACTTCATAAACACCATTTGTTTGTTGACCTTTTTACTATTTTAACTTAAGATGATCATAAGGTGCATTATTTTTAAAAACACTTGTTTCTACATTTATTTGGAAATATTTAAATATTTCTTTATAATGGCTTAAATAATAGTTTTTGATTTTTCGCGTTTTCAGCACACATTTTATTTGGCATGTTGCTTTACAAATGTATTAGTTGCATCATTTAGCTCAGATTACCTCACAAGCTAATAGGCTAAATTAAAAATAAGAATAGCAAATACATTTCTGGTATTTTTTTTCACTAATAAATCTGCTCTGATATAGCTGTGACTCTAGTTATATAAAAATGAAAAGAAATCAGATGTCTTATCTTTTATCAGGATTTTGAGTCTAGAATAAAGTTGCAAATTGGTTTAATTAACTTTAATCAATAAATGTTTAGTGCTTTGGTTGTTGGTGATCAGTTTCATCTTTAGCTGATTAAACCTGCATCGGACAAAGGCAGAAGAATTTAGACGATTCAAGTAAACATATGAATGCTACAGTGTCTTCCTGCTGCTGCAAACATTCATGTTTGAGATTATTTGACTTTTTAAAATATTAAATCATCACAGTTTAAGATGCATGTTAATGCAAATCTGCTGAAGGTGAAGCAAATACAAACTATTTCAAGCTCTGACACAGGTCATACAGGGACCTAACAGACCATATCAGAGGGCCTGGTACCCCATACTCCCAGAGTATCCCCCACAGGCCCCCCTGGGGGATGTAGTCGAACGCCTTCGCCAAATCTATAAAACACATGTAGACTGGTTGGGCAAACTCCAGGATCCCCCTGAGGGTGTAGAGCTGGTCTAGTGTTCCACGGCCAGGACAAACACCACATTGCTCTTCCTGAATCCAAAATTTGACAATGCGATGGACCCTCCTCTCCAGAACCCCTGAAGAGACCCTGCCAGGGATGCTCAGGAGTGTGATCCCCTGTAGTTGGAACACACCCTGTGGCTCCTCTTTTTAAATAGGGGGACCACCACCCCAGTCTGCCAATCCAGTGGGAATGCCCCCAATGTCCACTCAGTACTGCAGAGCTGCACCAACCAGCACAGCCCCACAACATCCAGAGCTTTCATGAACTCTGGGCGGATCTCATCAACCCCTGGGGCCTTGCCACAGAGGAGGTTTTTGACCACCTCATTGACCTCGGGCCCAAAGATTGGAGAGTTCAACCCAAAGTCCCCAGACTCTGCTTCCTCAGTGGAAGACGTGCCAGTGGGATTGAGGAGGTCTTCAAAGTATTCCGCACACGGATCCACAACGTCCCGCACACCGCTGTAAACATTGTTGGTAGCGCACTGCTTTCCCCTCCTGAGACCCTGGATGATGGACTAGGATCCCCTCGAAGCCATATGGAAGTCTTGTTCCATGGTCTCACTGAACTCCTCCCATGCCTGGGTTTTTGCCTTTGCAACCACCTGTAAAGAAAATTTGCTGGCTCAGCCATATTGTAATAAGACATTGGCTAGCTTAGCCATATTGTAAGGAGAAACTGTCTTTACTCAGTTATATTGTTAAGAAGACTCAAAGGTTGTTTTCATCGATAAACTGCCGATAATATCTGTGTGTCTGTGTTTCAGTTCAATGAGGAAACCAGTTTGACAATTAAAGGTTTTAATTCTTCAAATTAAACTAATGATTTTGAAATTGACAAACAGGAAATAACAATCAACATTGGCAACTTTGTGGGATAATCTTTAACAGTTGATATGCTGTTCTTGCTCAAATAGACCTTCTGTTGGTGAATGAAGATTGAGAGTAATAGGATGTGGTTGTGGATGCGTGTGTGTGCAAAGTGTCGTGAGAATTGAACATGAGGTGAGATGAATGCGTGTGTGCATCTGATTTTGCTTCAGGAAGAACAGGTGTCTGAGTGAAGTGATGGTTTGGATAAACTTAGGTCTTATCAGAGAACTGCATCAAACGCTAAACACCGTGCTCTGTCTCACCGAACTCTTGTGGACCCTCTTTCGGATTCGGGCCGTGGAGGATGTTGTGGTTCATCCAGATGACACCGGCGGCTGACAGGGGAGACGTAGGAGTCGAACGGAACCGGTCCAGAGTTGCCCTCGGTACACGTGGATGGTAGAGCGTTTTGTCGATGCGCTTTCTTAAGTTAATTCACTCAGAAATCAAAAGACTCGGTAATGAGTCTGCGTTAGAAGTCGCGATTCAGCTATTCTGTCTGGCTGACAGGAACAGCGTGAAAGGGGGGAGAAACGAGCCAACCGGCTCTGCCCCCCCTTTGGTTTTCAGGTCCACTCTCTTTCGTTGTCCAACACGAACTGAAATCATAAGACTGTAACTTACCAAAAACCTTTCTCTTCTCAAAGCAAACGTGTGCGTCAGCAAATGTGTTTGGAGTTTAACTGTGAGAATCTGTGTGTGGGTGTGTGTGCTTGAGTGTGTGTGAAGGTCAGCAACAAACACTCTCAACATTATCTAATTATGGATTCATTAAATCTCTTATAATTACCCCAAAGCATAATAGTCATTCATTTGATTAAAACACATTTATAATGAGCAAATTGATGATTAAACTTTTAACATTCAAAACAAGAAAAGGAAGTTTAAACTTTATGTTTTGACTTGTTATGACTACTTGTCCATGAGAACTCCTTCTTCTGGTACCGCAGGTGGCAGATGTTATGGTTTCCTCCCAGACTCGCTGGCGTTCAGGTCTTAATCTGTGGGTGAAAGTTCTCAGCGACCCAGCTTTGACCCAGCTGAGTCCAACACCACCTTTGTGACAGAAAACCCATATTTCCTCACGTTACACACTCGAGCCGCGTTTTGCTTGGACTGCCATCAGCTGCCTCTGGAGTCCCACTGGCCAAAAAGACCCTATTGGACTCTTTCTTCAGCTTGACAGCTATTTAAAATCTCATTCCCAATTATTATCGGTCACTCTGAGTATTTCATGCAGGCTGAACATGAAAATAGTCTCCTACACTTATCTGCTGCATTCGCTTCTGATGGAAAATAGACGATAAAACGCTAGAATTTGAAAATCCTGACAGATCTACGTCCCACTGTCACTAAATATTCATGGGCTTACCCATCTTGACTCATGACGGGGAAGGCTGTTGTTGGCTTAGCGTCCAGGAAAAAGCAGAGAACATCTTGACGAGTGGAAGCAAACCGCTAGCATTAGCATCTCCACAACACAGCAGAACTCATTCAGGCTTGTTTTATTTGTGGCGATAAACCATCGACGTCACAGATCAAACTGAGTCAGCGGAAGAGTCACGTTGCTGTTCTCCAGTCCAAGTGTGGTGTGATGTGGCTCACTTCTAGTTCCTGAAAATGGTGCATCAGTGTTTTTCTTCCCCAGAGTACCACCTACATAATACTCATTCCTTCTAGCGACCACTGCACATGTACATCTTTTGTCTGGAATTACACTGTTTTTGTCAACCAAATGTTTTAGGAAGCTTTAATTTATATTATACATTATGCAACATTTTTAATCCAAAACAATTAAACCTAAATTGCAACATAAAAACAAGAATTTATAACTTTACATTAAAACATTTCCCAAAATATTTTTCTTTTAATGTGGAAAGCACCGACTCGCTCTCTGTCCAGGGTGTACCCCCCTGATTGGATTGCCCATTGACCGCTGGGGATACCCCCCCCCCCCCCCCAACCCTACGTGGACAAAGTGGGTTCAGACAATGGATGGATGGATGTGGAAAGCACCAAAAATCCGTGACCCCGGTGTTATTGTATAAAAGCCCTGTGGAGTTCTGTTGCAATTTGTGAGAAATAAATGCTTCCAAAATATGAAGCTGAAAGGTTACAACATTTGCACGACCTCTAAATGCTCAATTTCAACATTTAAAGAGCTTCCAACTTCTTATAGGCTGTATAATTTAGATTTGACCCTCTTTGGGGGGATAAAGTGTAGCCCTCAGCCTCCCTTTCTATGGTCGGCTGCTCCTCTTCAGACTCAGTAGAACTTCCCTGACCATAAAGTAGTGGACCAATACTTTCTCCTTGCACAAACAGTGGAGGAGGACAGGGAATTTGTTAATCCTGTGTAAATATGTTTTGTGGATTTATAACAGCTTATCCCTGTGTTCCCTGTGGTGCCCCGTCAGAGGTGCCGAGGAGAGAATGAGGTGCTGAGGTCAGTGCTTTGAGCTATTTTGTCCTTTTGCACTCAGAAAAACTGCGTTCCCCCTTTGCCTGGCATCAAATCAGCCTCAGTCCCAAAGGAAGATCTGGAAGAAGTTGAAAGAATTTTCCAGAGGAAGTTGAAGAAGTCATCCTGTCTGCAGTGGCCTCGATAAATGTCAAAAAGGGTGGATGGGTAGATGCACGGGAAATGATTTCATAACCACGTTCTCCTCAGGTGAGTCAGAGTTTTCACTTTGAAAATGTCTTTTCAAACTATTCCTACACTCCTTTCTTCATTTCTCTCTAAAGTTACCAACAATCTTTTGAAGTTTCGTTCAACATTAGCTGCAATTTTTTAACCCGATTTCAATTCAAAGTTGGCCGTTTTACGAGAAATGCATTTTTTTAAGTGATTTATCTTTGGCTTGAAAAAGTGCCTACCAAAGGTATGTGTGTTGTCCTGCCTAAACTAATGACTCAGCAGAGAAACATCCCTCTGTCTGTGGCTGAATTGATACAATTTCTTCAGTTGAAACAACTAAATGAATAGATCAATGAAACAACACACTTGATATTATTCCTGAGACGCCATGTCCTTATAGGAACATTGACCTCTTTTCCCCATAATAATTTGTTCTGTTCAACTGCCCCTGTGCCATTCTCCTTACTCAGAGTTTTAATCAGATCTTATTTGTAACATTTGAATGAAAACATTTTTATTCTGATAATGTTCTAATTTTAGATCAGTATTCAGTAAAATGATGTTTGAGAGGCTCTCCTAATTAAAAATTAAAAATAAAAATAAAAAATGGACACCAAACAGAAGCTCAGTTTGTTTTCACTCAGAGACTAAAACAAACACTGCAAGAAATAAATTGTTGAATTTACAAAACCCTTGAGAACCCAATCCTTTAAAAATAGAAAACAGGTCGGGCTAAATATATAAAAATAAATAAATAAATAAACAAGTACATTTAATTTTGATATATGTATGTATAGGATGTCACTTGTGGTTGTCAAACTTGGACATATGACCCGTGAAACAAATTTTTTTTTATGTTTGAAATGGGCTGTGACACCAGTGTCACCACAGGGTCTTAATGGTCAACCAAGTTTTGCCAAATGGTTCCACTAAACCTAGCTGCTTTAAATGTAAAAACTAATAATATACAACGTTATTCGTTGTCATGGTGAATTTAAATATATCACTCTTTAGATTTAAGCAACCAGGTTTAGTGGAAACTGTTGACATAACTGGTTAAATTAATTCAACAATTCAAGATTCTAAAGCCAAATAGAAAAGATCTTATGGTCATATCAGACCAAAATGGAACTATTTGGCTTCAACACCAAACAGTACACCTGGTGGTCCAACACAGCTCAACATCACACCATAAAGCATGGTGGCGGCAGTAGCCTGTTGTGGGGGTGTTTCTGTGTCACAAGGGCTTGGGCTCTAGAAGGGAAAATAGATGGGGCAAAAAAGCATCAAACTCTTAGAGGAAACCTGCTACCCACTGCCAGAAAGCTGAAGATGGGCAAAAAATTCACTTTCAACATGACAGCGATCAGAAGCAAACAGCAACACTGACCACATGGTGGTTGAAGGAGAAAAAAGTGAATGTCCTCATGTGCCCCAATCAGAGCCCAGACTTGAATTCCAGTGAGAATCTGTAGAGGGATATGACGATTGGAGTCCATCAACACCTATCATCTAATCTGAGCCGACTTGAAGAGTTCTGTAAGGAAGAGTGGGCAAATGTTGCTCAGCCCAGATGTGCAAAGTTTATATGGAAGTATCCCAATAGACTCAAGGCTGTTATTAACACAAAAGGTGGTTCAACAAAATAATGACATTAGGGGATGATCCTTTATTAATCTCAGTATTTCTTGCTTTTGTAGTTTTGAAAACTTTCTGAACAGTGATTGTGATATTTTTCAGTTGGGCATTACAGGTTGGATTTGACCAGTAAAGCACGTAAAAAGTATTCTTTCTTATACCCATTCTAACATTTTTATCCTTTATTTTTAGAAGGGAAGTATCACACTTATGATGTCCCAAATTCTCCAGTGTTTTGGAGGTCAGAAAACTCACATTCAAATAGTTTTAGATCTTTATTACATCATGTCATTTGACTTCTAGGCTTCAGTCTCATCACTTCTTGCACATGTTTTCCTACATGTTACAAAGTGATGAGATTATTTTCTTCCCCAGGAGCTGACAGGTGGATGCTGGAGTGGTGGAGGGGCTGAAATCAATCAGGTAACCTGCAGAGAGGGCAGCATCAGCTGCAGGTAGATAGGCAGAGTGAAAGAAGAAACCTGTAGCCATTTAGACTTTTAAAGGTTCCCTATCATGCCATTTTAAATGTTTGAAAACAAAGGTAGGCACAGTATATTATACCACACCATACCAAGTTTATTTGTGTAGCACATTTAAACACGGCGTGAGAGTCGACCAATGTGCTGAACAAAAACACATGATAATAAAAACAATTAAACATAATAAAAACTGAATCCATTAAAATCGAGTGATTCAGATACAAAAGAAAAGGAAAAAGAGAATAAATTAGGCTGAATTAAAAGCCAGAGAGTAAAAGTGAGTTTTTAAACGAGACTTCAAAAGTGAAAGAGAGGAAGAGAGTCTGATCGGGAGGGGCAAGTGGTTCCAGAGCTTCGGTGCACAAACTGAAAAAGCGCGCTCCCCGCGGGACTTACAGCGGGAGCTAGGGACATGAAGAAGGTGCTGGTTGACTGATTGGAGGGAGCGCGTAGGGACATAAGGGTGAATGAGATTGGACAAGTAGCCAGGTCCTAAGTTATTGAGGGATTTGAACACAAAAACCAGGATCTTAAACTCTATCCGGAGATAGATGGGGAGCCAATGGAGATTTTCCAAAACTGGTGTGATGTGTTCTCGCTGCCTGGTACCAGTCAGGAATCGAGCTGCACCATTCTGCACTAGCTGAAGGTGGGCGAGAGTGGAGGTGGAGATACCATATAGCACTGAATTAGAGTAGTCGAGACGGGAGGTAATGAAGGCATAGACAACTGAATGGAGATGATGCCTTTTTAAAATGGGTGTTACGGTTACCAGTCTGGCCAGTGAGATCCAGGAGCCAGGATCACCCAGCCCTGGTGATCAGCCTGACACCGCCCCTCCTCCTCCTCTCTTCCAGGCTGCTGAGGAGCACTGCTGAGCCGAATCCTACTGATGACCAACACCTGGATAAAAAGGCGGTGCCTTCAGCAGTCTGGGAGGTAGCAGTGCAGGGGTTCTGATGTCCTCCAGGTCTCATTTGGTTTAACCCCTTTGTTGTGATGAGTTTTAACTGTGGTAGTTTTAACTCTGAGTGATCCAGTGGGATCTTTTTTGTGTTCGTTTTAAAGGTTAACTTAGTTTGTTGCAATTTCATTGACTCCGGTTTTAAACACCTTCGGTTCGGTAAAGCTTTTAATACAAGTTTTTACCGGGTGTTTTTTATAGTTGATAATTTATGTGATGTTAACCTTTTTGAGAGTTTTGTTTGTTTTTGCATTATTTTTATAATGCGCGCCATCTGTTTGCTCATTTTTAGAACCTTTTATTACAAATAAAACCATTTTAAAATTCCGCTCACATTTCTTATGTTCAATTCAAGTTTATTTATATAGCGCCAAATCACGACAAGAGTCCTCTCAAGGCACTTAACATAATAAACATTCCAATCCAGGTCAGTTCATTAAGCCAATCAGAAATAATGTTTCCTATATAAGAAGGAACCCAGCAAATTGCAGCATAAAGCGACAGTGGAGAGGAAAACTCCCTTTTAACAGGAAGAAACCTCCAGAGAATCCTGGCTCAGTATAAGCAGCCATCCTCCACGACTCACTGGGGATCAAGAAGACAGAGCAGACATCTCTCTTTCTTAGAGAGAAAACACAGATTTACATCACACTGTCATTTAGCATTCATGAGCTCATCCATCTTGGCTTGCGATCGGGATGGCTGTTGTTGGTTTAACGTCCAGCAAACAGTAGAGAACGTCTTGGCTAGACGCTAACTGTTAGCATTAGCATCTCCACAGCACAGCACTCCTCCAGGCTTGAGTTATTTGTGGAAATAAAACATCAACAGTGCAAAGTAAACAGAGTCAGTGGTAGAGTCACGTTGCTGTTATCCAATCAGAGGGAAGATGTCCAAATATCAGGGAACAAGACGCCAGATCCTGCTATCTGAAGCTCAGCTGTGATGTGACTCAATTCTAGTTCTTAAACAGGTGCATCAGAGTCTTTTTCCCCAGACTCACAAGACATTCATTCCTAGAGACCACTGCAAATGTATTAGTGTGAGTAAAATTAAACTTTGAAATGCAATACAATGAAAACATTGGGGGGGGGGGGGGGGGGGGGGGGGGCTATAATTTCTCAACAATTAAAAACACATTGTTTTGTATTTGCAGACTAACTTTTGTGTTGTGGTTTTAGAAGACAATACAGGTTTACTGATAGCATTTATGTGTTTTCAGTAACTTTTGTGGGGGGGGGGGGGGGGGACAACTTTGTGTGAGGGGGGACGCGTCCCCCCATCCCCCCTGGGATCTCCGCCTATGCTGGGTCTTTCTGCATGGAGTTTGCATGTTCTCCCTGTGCATGCGTGGGTTCTCTCTGGGTGTTCCGGCTTCCTCCCACAGTCCAAAAACGTGACT
Organism: Nothobranchius furzeri; assembly: GCF_043380555.1. Classification (NCBI taxonomy): domain Eukaryota; kingdom Metazoa; phylum Chordata; class Actinopteri; order Cyprinodontiformes; family Nothobranchiidae; genus Nothobranchius; species Nothobranchius furzeri. The sequence goes on along the minus strand of NC_091744.1, from coordinate 15,275,145 downwards.
GCTAGGTTGATTGGTCTGTCTAAATTGTCCCTAGGTGTGTGTGTGTGTGTGTGTGTGTGTGTGTGCATGATTGTTTGTCCTGTGTGTCTCTGTGTTGCCCTGTGATGGACTGGCTCTCTTTCCAGGGTGTACCCTGCCCTGCTGGAGACAGGCACCAGCCCCCCCGCGACCTACATGGACGAGCGGGTTCAGACAATGGATGGATGGATGAGTTGAAAAAAACTTAATATAACAGTATATTATCTCTACTTTTCATTTTGTATGGCACCTTTGTGTATCAGGGACTCCAAAGTGCTTCACAGCGCAGTTCATACACACATTCTAGCGCTGATGGTAATAAGCTATAATCCCTGAACCACCATTGCTCCTATGGTGTGAGGCATAAAAAAGGGTGTAGTTTGCCTTAATAAGGCCTATTTGCCTTAAGGTTCTCTCTTAAAAATGAGAATTGGTATTTCAATTAGATTTTTATTGTATAATATAAAGTAAAACAAAATAAATTAAAGAATAAAATGTCCTTGCCCTTTCTGTGTAGCGTGTTTTCCTTTTGCAAGCAAGGACTTATTCCCGGTGCTCTGCTTCCTCCCACAGACTAAAAACATGTGAGTGAGTGTGTGACTGGTTGTCTTTTTGACGGACGGTTGTCCTATCAAGAGTGTCCCCCAACACTTGCCTTCTTGAATTCAGGCACTAGCTTCTCGTGTTCCTAGTGAGAATGAAGCGATTCAGAAAATAAAAAGAATGGAAATTAAATTAGAGTCCAGAATCAGTTACAGGATGTGAGTTATTCTTTTTGTTTGCTGTGTTTAAAGTTTTATGAATGGTGCTCACAAGTCTTCTCTTTCAGTAACCGATGGAGTGTGATCATACTCACCATAAAAAACCTGCTTTAATACAAGTCAAATAATTGAAAGATTTCTATTTTTTTAAAGTTTCAGTTTATCTGCAGTTTCTGTTGGACCTCGTTATTTTAAAGATTTGATGTAAATATTTAAAAAGGATGAAGTTATAACCTTTTAGAAATTTAGCAGCTGTGGGCTGCAGAAATCCCTCCAAAGGCTCTAAGTGTCATGATCCACCCCGGCCTCCCTGACTGTGTCTCTCCTGCCTTGATTAACCTTATTGTTCTCACCTGTCCCTCATTACTCTGCCCATGTGTTCCTGATTCCCTTGTGTATTTATACCTCCCTCCTTGTTGCTGTCTTCGTCGGATCATTGTCGTTTTGTGCATGTTCGTTTGTCCTGTCGCTCCCGTTCTACAATTAAATCATTCTTATTTTTTTCATCCGTTGCCTGCACTTCTGCCTCCTGAAACCCACCACCACACTTGGTCCACCATCTTCACACCCCCACATCATGACAGAATGATCCGACCAACCTGGACCTGTGGTAAGCTTACCATTCTGTTTCTGGAGGATTATTTTTCTTTTTGTTCCCTTTCAGAGGAGGGAGATTCCGGCCTGGAGTTTTTTGTTTTTTCGGCGCATCCTACCTGTTCTCGGGGTGGTCGAGCCCTCTGGGAGATTCCGGCGCATCCTAGCTGTTTTGGGATGGTTGGGGTCATTCTCCTCTCCTGCTGTTTCGCCCCGTCCTGTTCGTCACGGAAGCTGCTGTTCCTGGAGTACTCTGATGGAGGTAAAACCCCTACGCACGCCATCATTCTCCGGGGTGGTAAGGGCTGGTCTTCCTGCTCCGTGGTCTGCTTCCCTTCACCCGGGCCTGCCTGAGGATCCTGTCGAGTCACGGTATGCACCTGCTCAGAACTGTGGTCGAGTACCTGCTGCCGCTCCTGGTTCCCTCGCGTCGCTCCTGCGGTTTTCGTCCCACTTCCTGGTCCACGCCTGCAGGGTCTATGCCTGCAGGTCCTCCACGCGGAAGTTCCTGCTGGGTCCCACGCCTGCTGCTGCAGTTTGTCTTCGTGTTCCTGGTCAAGTCTTCGTGTTCCTGGTCAAGTCTTCGAGTGTGTTCCTGGTCAAGTCTTCGTGTTCCTGGTCAAGTCTTCCGGTCTCCTGGTGTCAAGTCAAGTGTTTCAGTCTCCTGGTGTCAAGTCAAGTGTTCCAGTCTCCTGGTGTCAAGTCAAGTGGTCAAGTCAAGTGTTTCGGTCAAGTCAAGTGTTCCGGTCAAGTCAAGTGTTCCAGTCAAGTGTTCGAGTTTCCTGGTGTCAAGTGTTCGAGTTTCCTGGTGTCGAGTCAAGTCAAGTGTTCGAGTCTGAGTTTCCTGGTCCCGAGTGTTCGAGTCTGAGTTTCCTGGTCCGTCCCTAGTCAAGTCTTCAAGTCCGAGTTTCCTGGTCCGTCCCAAGTCAAGTCTTCAAGTCCGAGTTTCCTGGTCCGTCCCAAGTCAAGTCTTCAAGTCCGAGTTTCCTGGTCCGAGCTCGAGACCCTTCGTGGGTCGGAGTTGTGCCGCCTGATCTGAGAGGCCCCTGCTCCGCAACCCTGGTCTGAGTTCGTGGAGACTTTTGTAAGTCGGAGTTGTGCCACCTGATCCCAGAGGCCCCTGCTCCGCAGCCCCGGACTGAGTCCTTTGTTCCCTGGTCACGTCTTCTGTGTTCCCTGGTCATGTGTACCCAAGACTAGTCTTCGTTCGTTCCCGAGTTTCCTGTGCTATGTGGCTTGTGGGCGTCTGGTATCCGCCCCTTAAGGGGGGGCGGGGGGGGGGGGGGGGTACTGTCATGATCCACCCCGGCCTCCCTGACTGTGTCTCTCCTGCCTTGATTAACCTTATTGTTCTCACCTGTCCCTGATTACTCTGCCCATGTGTTCCTGATTTCCTTGTGTATTTATACCTCCCTCCTTGTTGCTGTCTTTGTCGGATCATTGTCGTTTTGTGCATGTTCGTTTGTCCTGTCGCTCCCGTTCTACAATTAAATCATTTTTATTTTTTTCATCCGTTGCCTGCTCTTCTGCTTCCTGAAACCCACCACCACACATGGTCTGCCACCTCCACCCGCAGAACATGACACTAAGAGGCCTACAGGCCGCACTTTTGTCACCTCTGACCTACACTGATGTTTTAGAGCTACTCAAAATCTCAGAAACATTAACAAGAACAACAGATTTCACTTAATGCTGCACCATTAAGCTTTTTAAAATTTGCTATAGTGAGCAGAGTGTTTTAACAGGGACAACCAGGGTAATTAACTCTTTAAAGACCAGCATGAATAAAAAAATTCCAGATTCGCTCCAAGAAAACATCTGGGCTTGAGTTCTGTTTTTCTTTTTTGGTCTGAGTCCACCATTAATTTCTCAGAGGGGTTAGTCTCTAATGGTAAAACAAAGAATGTTCATGCTGCCTTGGTGCTTGAATTATGAATTCAGAATACATAAGTGGGTCTCACAATGGCTGCATTGCTCTGACGTGAGCCTTATTTGTAACCTGTGTTCTTTCTGACCTCCAAACTTGACCAACCATTTTGTTTAATTAAAAATATCTTTTTGGAAGAATCCAGTCTGTCAGTGGTCGTCGAGCTCTGATGAAAATGATCCGTAATGCAACTCAACACTCTAATATAAGCGTTCATGACTTATCTGTAATTCATGCGTTAATAAATGCAAGACTCGGCATGAATTAATGCATGAATAAATGCATAACATATGAAGTCATGAGGGCCCATGCTAATGAAGGAGTGAGATGTGTTGACTCTATACTTGGCACATAAAACAGAACTTGGTTATAATCATTAACTTACATGCGAGTGATGATACAATAATTAGCATGTCGGGTCAAGACAGCCCTCAAATTCATTTCATCATGACTCAGTTCAAATAAAAAAATAAAGCAAGTCAGGGATTTTTCAAGTGTCCTAGCTCAGATTTATGTCCAACTTTGACTTGTTCACATGCTGTAATTAGCTGCTGATATATTTTCTAACGCCTAATACTTCTCCATCTTTTCATCTGAGCAGATTAAGAGGAAAACACTCCATAATGAATCCTATAAATGCTCCTTTTCAATCAGTTATCACCTCCAGTGTTATGTTTTCAGACGTAACGTGTTTATGCCGTTGGGTTTCATTCTGACTGCCAACAGTTCTTGACTGAATTTACATTATAGCTCCAGATCAACATGTAGAAATAAATACTTTGAAATATGCTGCATAAGGTGAGCTGTTTTTCAAAGCTATCAGAACAAATTAAAATTAAGATCGTATAAAATGTAGTAGAAGAGTTTTGCTCAGTGTGTTTTATCGTACAAGAATTGGTGGGTCTTACAAAAAGCAAAGTGCCAATAAGATGAAAGCTGATAGCTTATAACTGTTCATCTGCCAGCATTTTCTGGATTATTTTCACAGGCCTGTAATGTGCACGTAGCCAAAGCCCGCACAAAACATCTGCTTATGGCAATCAAATATTTGTCAGTTTCAACTTGCATTCAGAATTCTTCTCCCTGAATTAAAAATGACAATGATCAGAAAACAAGATGAACCCATAGGAGAACTGAACACAATCATGTTTTAGCCTGTGTTTGTGCCTGTGCGTGCGTATGTGTGTGTGTATGTCTATGTTTGCTAAATGTTTCAAAAATGACTGGATGGGTTTCAAAGAACAGCTATTACTGGAATGTGCCACTACTGTAGTTTAACTGTTGAATTTTATTTTAGATTTATTTAGATAAAGACAATAAAGTTTATATCTTACTAAATAGAACATCTACTAACAAGTCACAATGTAGCCATAGAAATACTACTTATATATGTTGTGTGTGTGTGTGTGTGTGTGTGTGTGTGTGTGTGTGTGTGTGTGTGTGTGTGTGTGTGTGTGTGTGTGTGTGTGTGTGTGTGTGTGTGTGTGTGCTCTGTCTTTTCGATCCCCAGTGAGTCGTGGAGGATGGCTGCTTATACTGAGCCAGGATCCTCTGGAGGTTTCTTCCTGTTAAAAGGGAGTTTTCCTCTCCACTGTCGCTAAATGCTTGCTTAGTATGAGGATTGCTGTAAAGTCACTGACACTAGTCAGTGACTCGATGCAATCTGCTGGATTCCTTATATAGGAATCTTTTTACTGATTGGCTTAATGAACTGAACTGAATGTTTACTTTAAGTGCTGTGAGGCAACTCTTGTTGTGATTTGGCGCTAAATAAATAAACTGAATTTATTGAATTGAAAGAAACTCTCAGAATGAAATAATTGAATGCACATCTACAACATCTACAACTTAACTGGAGACACCTCTTAAACCAAAATACAAAATAGCTATGACTCAGCTGCTTTTGCAGATACTTAGCTAGAACTTAGTGTGGCAATAGACTGGATTCATTTCTACTGAGTACTCCAAGATCTTCCTGCAACTTTTCTCAAAACTTTGGTATTTCAGATGGCCTCTTCAACAACATTTGTACTCTCCTCTAAACCATCAATCAAACCCCATACATGCATTCTTCCTTCGGTTGGAAAATTTCAACGTGTCAAGAGCTAATGAAGTTATTATTTTTAATTGTTGTATTGTTACATATAATTAAACACAAGAGAAATGCTGGTTGTTATTTTACCATTTTCCAACCAACCAGACTGTCACTATTTCATGTGTCAGGCATCAACCAGTGAATCTATGACAATTCAGTTTTGTGTTATGCACTCCTTTCTTTTCTATTTATTAGTTTTAGCTCAAATCACGAAGTAAAACACATTAAAATGCTGTCCAAAACTGATAAAAAAGGAAAAGTATGACTGGTTGTGAGTGTTGTTGGTGATAATGTGAAAAACTCTTCATGATTTGGAGAAAAGACTTTGCAAAAACAGCAAACTTAAAAAAAAACATTTCATGCTGCAATGACAAGTCATTTACTTATAATGATCGCAAACTTTACAATTAGATTTGAACAATCACTTTTTTAACGCCCCGGGCTTATGCAAAACTTATTAACATGCAATAACCTTCTCAGTGGCCTAAATATCCAAACTCATTTTGACTGATCACACCTGAAGAACAAAATATATATATATATATAAAGACAGTTGTCCGTTATTTCCAACTGCCCTTATATTGTTTATAATCTTTCCATTGTAAAAAGAACAAGCTCACAAATAAAAAGAAAACTCGGCAGTGTATGGTAAAACAATTTTTAATTAGCCACGATTGGAGCAGCATCTAGGAGGAGGCAACAATGCACTGTCATGTGTTCCACTACTTTAATTGAGAGGTTTCCAACCTGAGTCATCAGGGCCAACTGTCCTGCATGTTTTAAATGATTTAATTTAAGTGATTTAATAAGAATTCATAGAATAAAATAATAAAAGAAACAGGATGGAGAGATGCATATAGGACCTTTAGCTTTGAGGTGAACTGACCGTGTTGGATTACAAACTAATCCTGTGAGCACAAGGGTCCAATTTAAGTTTCAAGACTGATTTATATTCCAATTGTGAATCAACATTCTGACCCCCCCCCCCCCCCCCCCCCCCCCCCCAAAATGCTTATATGAACTTGTGAGCATTTCTTTCAGGCCCTTTAGGTGCAATGGCTAAAGGAGATGTGGGTAAAGCTACTGAATGGAGTGAACATTTTTAAAGCCAGGTTGGTCACTTTTAATGCAGAAGGATGAAACTGAATTTTGGAAGACCCTTTTAACAACCCACAATGACAAATCTTGACCACACATTGGTGGTATTGGTTGGACAATGGCTTTCCAATGACAAACCTGCAGAAACAGGCTCCACTGCAGAGTTACTGTCCTCGTGTGATTCTCTGCATTCAGATGTGGTGCGCTCGAGCCTTTAATAACACTTGTTCTTACAAGTAACATACTCCATTGTTCTTTTTTTCACCTTGTCACTAATGTTCCACTTTTACTTGTGTTCTGTTAACCTTTGTATTATGCTCATGCTGCTCAACTCTGAAAGGTTATTATCTGAAGCTGCACGTGCTGGTTAAAAGGCTGGTTCAGAGGCTGGAGCAGTTGTTCACCAGTCGAAACATCAGTCAATAAGACAAAGTGTCCTTGGGCAAGACAACAAACAGTATATGTCCCTGAAGAGAGGGAAAAGGGGCAGCTTGTACAAAATAAGAGGCTGTTTCAAAATGTGCAAATACGTGTGTGAAAGAAAAAAGAAACTCTAAAGCACTTAACCTTGCTAATGTTCAAAGGCACCTAGTGGGAAAACGTCTCAACTCATCCCTCAGTTCTTTATATTTTGCTTCCTTGTTTAAAGGAAGTTTCTTATCTGCCCACCTTCAGTTAAGTACCTGATTATGTTCAGTTGCTTGTTAAGCCATTGAACTGTGACCTTTGAATCGTTCAGGCATAATAAAGGCTTCATAAGCCAATGGATGAACCAGCGTTGTGCCAACATGTGAGGCAACTTTACAAAGAACCAGTCTTAAACTGTCTCTTTGTTTCCCACAGTAAGTTGCAAAGACAAGACTTGATCAAAAAAAATTTTGTTTTATGCATAAAAAATACCAAAAACAAGGTAATTATGAAAAGAGCTTTTAGCTGAAGGTTTTACATACAGCAGATGAGCAGTTGAAGGACGGTTCAGGTTCTGTTCGACTTTTAGATCCTCTTCATCTGCTGAAGATACAATTTAAGGGCATGAAATGTAAAGTTTTTGTTCTCTGCTTGTTCATTGTTCTTCTTGTATAAGCACACACGCACACACACACACACACACACACACACACACACACACACACACACACACACACACACACACACACACACACACACACACACACACACACACACACACACACACACACACACACACACACACACACACACACACACACACACACACACACTTCACAATGTACTGCCATGATTTGGTGCTAGGACAAATAACTCAAACAAAGTAAGTGAAAAAGCAGCCAAAGTCCAAATTAAAACTTGGGAACATTTTCAAAAAGAGCCTATAGAACCTGTAATCAAAATCACTTAGAAGGGAACATATTGTACAAAGTCACCTTTGACAGCCCACTTCAGGGGGAAGGTAGACACCATCAAATCAAAAATAAAAATCAAATCACTTTTATTGTCACGTCACATGTGCAGGTACACTGGTACAGTACATGCAAGTGAAATTCTTGTGTGCGAGCTTCACAGCAACAGAGTTGTGCAAAAATACAATAACGTAAAACAAGCAAAATATAAAAATGGCTAATCTAAGTAATAATATATATAGTATGTAAGATATATACATTACTAAATGTGTGTGCTAAGTATTTTATTTTATTTTTCTACGTGTGTGCGTGTGAGTGTGTGTATAGTGCGTATATACATGTTTTACAAATGAATAAAGTAAACATTAAAATAAGAGATATAAAACCTACAGAGGCTGGTATGTGCAAAACAGTGGCATTAATGTACAGTATGGAGTGTGTAATGTTGGAGTTTCAGTAGTGAGGGTGAGGTGTCTGTGAAGTGTTCTTCTGCTTCTGTCTGTGAAGTGTTCAGCAGTCTGATGGCCTGATGGAAAAAGCTGTCTCTCAGTCTGCTGGTTCTGGACCGGATGCTGCAGAACCTCCTTCCTGATGGAAGTAGTCTGAACAGTTTATGGCTGGGGTGACTTGAGTCCTTGATGATCCTCCCCGCTTTCCTCAGGCACCGCTTCCTGTAGATGTCTTGGAGGGGGGGAAGCTCACCTCCAATTATCCTTTCTGCACACCGCACTACTCTCTGGAGAGCTTTGTGGTTGTAAGCGGTGCTGTTGCCATACCAGGTGGTGATGCATCCAGTGAGGATGCTCTCAATGGCACAGCGATAGAAGGTCCTGAGGATGCGGCGGCTCATGCCAAATCTTTTCAGTCTCCTGAGAAAGAAGAGGCGCTGCTGTGCCTTCTTCACTGTATTGTTCGTGTGCACTGACCACGTAAGATCCTCAGCCAGATGAACTCCAAGGAAACGGAAGCTGCTCACTATCTCCACAGCGTCGCTGTTTATGGTGATGGGGGTGTGTATTCCTCTGCACCTCCGTAAGTCCATTATCAACTCCTTTGTCTTTGTGACGTTGAGGGTGAGACAGTTGTCCTGACACCAGTGGGTCAGGGCGCTGATCTTCTCCCTGTAGGCCGTCTCATCGTCGTTGGTGATGAGACCCACCACTGTGGTGTCATCCACAAACTTCACAATGAAGTTGGAGTTTCTCATGGCCGTGCAGTCGTAGGTGTAGAGTGAGTACAGGAGAGGGTTCAGCGCACACCCCTGTGGAGCACCAGTGTTCAGTGTGACGGGGGATGAGGTGGTGCTGCCCAGTCTGACCACCTGGCGTCTGTCAGACAGAAAGTTCAGGATCCAGCTGCAGAGGGAGCTGCTCAGTCCTAGATCCTGCAGTTTCCTATCCAGCTTCGAGGGAACGATGGTGTTGAATGCTGAGCTGTAATCTACAAACAGCATTCTCACATACGTGTCCCTCTTCTCCAGGTGTGACAGGGCAGCATGGAGTGTCAGGGCTATGGCATCATCAGTGGACCTGTTGTGGCGGTATGCAAACTGTAGAGGGTCCAGTGAATCGGGTAGTGCAGAGCAGATGAAGTCCCTGACCAACTTCTTGAAGCATTTGCTCACGATGGGGGTCAGGGCTACAGGTCGCCAGTCATTCAATGTGGAGATGGTGGATGATTTGGGTACAGGGACAATGGTGGCCATTTTGAAGCAGGCTGGGACTACAGACAGAGAGAGGGAAAGGTTGAAGATGTGTGTAAACACTCCAGCCAGCTGAGCCGCGCATGACCTGAGGACGCGGCCGGGATTCCCGTCCGGACCAGCAGCTTTGCGTGTGTTCACCCTCCTGAAGCACCTCCGCACATCCTCCTCAGACACAGTGTGCGCACTGACGTCATCCACGGTGCGCTCACTGTCCGGTCTCATGGTGTTCGCTGTGTCGAATCTGGCATAGAATGCATTTAGATTCTCACACAGAGAGGCCGTGGTCTGCGGTGTTCTGGTTTTCCCTCTAAAGTCTGTGATCGTGTTTAGTCCCTGCCACATACTCTGGGGGTTGTCAAACTGTTGCTCCACCCTGTCTCTGTACTCACGTTTGGCTGCTTTGATCGTCTTCCGGAGTTGGTAATGAGTTGGTAATGTGCGTGTTTGTAGTCTGATGTGTTCGCAGAGGCAAAGGTTCCGCGCCGCCAGCGCCGTTCAAACACCTCCATTAATCCAGGTTTGATTTGGGAAGGATTTAACTGTTCTGGATGGGACAACATCTTCCACGCATTTTCTGATAAATTCGCAGACTGAGTCTGTGTACTCATCAATGTCTCTAGCAGCCACGTGAAACATTTCCCAGTCCGTGCGATCAAAACAATCCCGCAGCGTAGACTCCGATTGGTACGACCAACGATGCACCGCCCTCAGGGTTGGAACTTCCCGTTTCAGCTTCTGCCTGTAGGCAGGTATAAGCAGGATGGAGCGGTGATCTGATTGGCCGAATGGGGCACGGGGGAGGGCTTTGTACGCATCCCGGAAAGAGGTGTAGCAGTGGTCGAGTAGCCGGTCTCCACGTGTATTGAAATGGATGTATTTGTGTAGTTTTGGTGAGACTTTCTTCAGGTTACCCTTATTAAAGTCTCCGATCGTAATAAACGCCGTCTCTGGGTGTACGGTTTCCTCATTGCTGATCGCGCTGTACAGTTCCCTGAGTGCTCGGTCAGTGTCGGCTTGTGGGGAATGTAAACAGCCGTAATAATCACCTCTGTGAATTCTCTCGGTAGCCAGAATGGCCGGCACTTAATCATCAGGTACTCCAGGTCTGGAGGGCAGAAGGATTTGACCGGTTGCACGTTCGCATAATCACACCAGCTGTTGTTGATCATGAAACACACACCGCCGCCTCTGCTTTTCCCAGTAAGCTCCTGTGACCTATCCGCGCGGTGCACGGAGAACCCCGGTAGTTGTACTGCGGTGTCCGGTACTTTGTCCGATAGCCAGGTTTCTATGAGGCAGATCGCGCAGCAGTCCCGCATCTCTCGCTGGAATGAGATCCGAGCCCGAAGCTCGCACAGCTTGTTCTCCAGGGACTGCACATTAGCCAGTAGTAAACTGGGTAATGGAGGTCTGTTAGTGCGCCATCTCAGTCGAACCAGAATGCCAGATCTTCTCCTTCTGCGTCGTCGTTTGTGGCCTCCACGGGCCCATAACAAAGGCGTCTCAGGTGAGATGAATGGGGGATCTACAAACGGCGGGTCCGTGATGAAAAACCTGAACTCCGGAAAGTAACGAGAAAATCCGTCTTTTATGTCCAGTAAGGTTTGTCGGTCGTACACAAGGAGACATGTGCTACACGTGAAAAAATAAAGAAAAAGAAAAAGAAGTAAACACAAAAAACAGCTGTTGCTGGGTGAAGCTGGCGACGAGGCAGCCATACTCGGCGCCATCTTGCTCAGGTATCAGACGTAACATTTTTTCCTCCCAATGTCATGCTGCTCCCGATCAAGCTGAGAGTGTGTGTCTACCTGAGGAAACACTGGACAGTTTTGTCTTGGTTGAAGTGGAGATTATTGATAAAGTTTTCTCCTCAGTGAGGCCCACCACATGTGTTCTGGACCCTATTCCCACAAGGTTTTTTAAACAATTTTATGACTCTTTTAGAGATGAGATTTTAACTTGTTGAACTGTTCCCTTCAGACGGGGGTCTTTCCTGCTGCTTTTAAACGGGCGGTGGTCAGACCCCTGTTGAAGAAGAGCAATTTAGATTTTAATGACTTTAACAATTTTCGACCGGTATCCAACTTACCATTTTTAAGCAAAATTTTAGAGAAGCTTGTTTTAATACAACTTAATGATTTCATCAACCACCAGCATGTCCTAGAGAAATTTCAGTCTGGTTTTAGGGTGAACCACAGCACTGAGACGGCACTTCTGAAGACTTTAAATGATTTTAGAACAAATTATGATGTTCGGAGGGCAACAGTGTTGGTTCTGCTGGATCTAAGCGCTGCCTTTGATACAGTAGACCACACTATTCTTTTAACCCGTTTAAAACAGATCGGCCTCTCTGGTGTTGTTCACAGTTGGTTCACTTCCTACCTCACAGACAGGACTTTTATGGTGAGTCTGGATACCTGTTCCTCTGGGGTTCACAGCATCACATGCGGTGTGCCTCAGGGTTCAATTCTAGGCCCAGTGCTTTTTAACCTCTACATGCTCCCTCTGAGCAGCGTCATCAGGAGACGGGGGTGAATTTCCACAGTTACGCTGACGATACACAGTTGTACATCTCCGTGTCTCTTGATGACGCACAGCCAATGGAAACACTTTTTAACTGCATTTTAGATATTAAATCATGGATGACTGAAAACTTTCTCCAGCTCAACCAGGGCAAAACTGAAGTTTTAGTCATCGGTCCTGAGGCCCAGAGAGAGAAACTTTTACCTAAACTACAATCAATGTCTTTTTATCCATCACTACAAGTGAAGAATCTGGGCATTATTTTTGACTCTGAGCTGACTTTTATTCCCCACATTAAAAACATCACAAAAATAGGTTTTTACCATCTTAAGAAAATCGCCAGAGTCCGCCCCATTCTCTATTGGGCCAATACGGAGACGCTAATGCATGCTTTTATAACCAGTAGAATTGATTACTGCAATGCCCTGCTTTCTGGTCTTCCAGAAAAGAGTATCTCAGGTTTACAACTTTTACAAAACTCAGCAGCACGTGTCCTGATGAAGACCAGGAAGCGGGAGCACATCACCCCGGTTTTAAAATCACTGCGCTGGCTCCCTGTATGTTTCAGGATTGATTTTAAGGTTCTTTTAATGGTTTTTAAGTGTCTTAATGATCTTGGGCCTTCTTATCTTTCAGAAATGCTTTTACTATATAAACCCTCGCGGTCTCTGCGCTCCTCTGGCAGCCGTCTCCTAGTTATCCCTAAAGTTAAGACTCACACCCATGGCAAGGCGTCCTTCAAGTACTACGGCCCTCGCCTTTGGAACGGGCTGTCGGAGGACCTCAGGGCCGAAGGGAACGTCCAGGCTTTTAAGAATAGGCTCAAGACCCACCTTTTTAGCTTAGCTTTTAACTGATTACTATTTATCTATATATACATATTTATCTCTTTTAATTTTATCCTTTTATCTACATCTTAGTGTTTTTACATGATTATGTTTTCTTTTACTATCTTTATAATCACTTTTTATCAGTTACTTTTTATCCATATTAGCTTTTGTTATTTTACATGTTATATATTTTAATCCTCCAGTGTTTCCTCTGCGGAGCCCTCTGCCTTGGGGCCGGTGGTCAGGGGCGGCAGCGGCGGCCAGGGCGCTCCTCCGGTAGTGCCCAGGCAGTGGTGGGGATTTCTGCCCTCCGCCACTGGGCGTCATGGGCCAGTGTCTTGGCTGCTGCTGTGGATCTGTTGCTGTCAGGGCAGATGGCTCCGCTGATGATGTGTCGTTCATTACCTGACCCATCTGAACTCAGCCTATTGTTTCCTCTGTTGTTCACGTGTGTGTGTGTGTGTGTGTGTGTGTGTGTGTGTGTGTGTGTGTGCATGGACGAGTGTGCGGGTGATTGTATGTCCACTTTGGAAGTTGGGTGTGGGAGGGGAACCGTAATTGTTAATTGTTTAATACTTGGGGAGGGGGGCTGGGATGGGAATATGGGATCTATGGGGCCATTTTAATATGTAAAGCACTTTGAGTTGCATTTTTTGAATGAAAAGTGCTTTATAAATAAAGTTGATTTGATTTGATTTGATTTGATATCCTTTTAGCTGCCGTGTGGACATCGACTACCTCTATAAACACTGCAAACTTAAAAATACCGACCCATCTATTTTCTGTCTTGTTTCATTTTAAGAATTTTGTGCATAAAACAAATTCAAATTTAAATTCAAATTCTAAAATACTTTATTAATCCCAGAGGGAAATTCTATCAAGCAATTTGAACAAGTCCCCATTTGTAATGGGGACTTGTACTTGTACTTGTACAATACTCTGTGATGTTACGTTGCCATGTCCTGTCCCTGTGTGTGAAGCTCCAGCTACTAGGTTCAGAGCCCTGGATGCAGAAACAACTTCAAAGTTTGTGGACTGTATGTCTGTAAGGTTAGAGACCTTTAACCCTGATCCATCTAACGTTGATCACTATTCACAACACTTTGATGTACTTTGTAATCAGGTCCTGGACGTGGTTGCCCCTCTCAAGCTTTGCAAGTCTCGGCCTAGGAGGGAGCCTTGGCTCTCTGATGTCACACGGGCTTGTAGGCGGGCGTGTAGATCCTCTAAGAGAAAGTGGAAAAAGGATGGCCTACAGGTCTCGCGTGAGTTGTTCAGAGCATCTCTGGTTGCTTATCAGGATGCAGTGAGGGCCGCCAGAATGGCCTATTTTGCAGACATCATTGAGACAAACTCCAATAATCCTAAGATTCTCTTCAAAACGCTAAACTCAGTTCTGGTGTATCAGGAGCCTAGCTCCATGTCTCCTACAGCTGCTGGAAACTCTGAAGCTTTTCACAAATTCTTTGTTGATAAAGTGTCGGGCATTAGAGCAGTCATTTCTGGTAAATCTGTTGACCCTGTTCCAGTTCCTCCATTACCACCCACCCTGAGCTCCCTCAATACAGTTTCATACTCTGAGCTGAGTAAGCTAGTGGCGAGGCAGAAGCCATCTGGCTCTCCACTTGATGTTCTACCACCTCGTCTCTGGAAGGCTGCCTTTCCGTGCCTTGGCCCTTCACTTGGTCAGATTATCAATGGGAGCCTCAGCACAGGTGTGGTCCCAGCTGCTTTGAAAGCAGCAGTTATTCGGCCGACCCTGAAGAAACCTGGTGCTGATGTCTCTGTGATCGAAAATTACAGGCCTATCTCTACCCTGCCCTTTACATCTAAACTGCTTGAGAAAGTCGTTTATCAGCAGCTGGTCTCACATTTAGCTGACTCTGATCTGTTTGAGGTTTTCCAATCAGGGTTCAGGTCTGGCCATAGCACAGAGTCTGCTCTACTGAGGGTCCTAAATGACATCTATCTATCACTAGATCAGGGAACATCTGTGCTGCTTCTGTTATTAGACCTGACAGCAGCCTTCGACACAGTTGACCACGTGATTCTACTCGATCGCTTGGAACGATGGGTTAAGATCAAAGGGTCAGCTCTGGACTGGCTTAGATCGTATCTCCAAAACAGGACATTCTGTGTTAAACTGGGTGATGTTTTTTCTTCTTGGGAGGGGCTCCGGTGGGGAGTCCCGCAGGGGTCGATCCTTGGTCCACTTTTGTTTGCCATTTATCTGCTACCTCTGGGGTCAATCTTTCGTAAACATGGCCTATCATTCCATCTGTATGCTGACGATTGCCAGATTTACTCTCCATTGTGTCAGGAGAAAGGTCACTCTATTCAGTCCTTTGTCTCCTTTGTTAATGATGTGAAGTCTTGGCTAATGTCCAACCATCTACATCTGAATGAGGGAAAGACAGAGCTCATTGTTTTTCACCCCAACAGCAGGAATGTGGATCGTTATGCTGATCTTGGCCCTCTTTCTCCATACTCAAAACCAGTTGTTACCAGTTTGGGGGTGAAACTTGATGTAGGACTTAAATTTGATGCTCACATCAATTCTGTGATCCGGTCCAGTTTCTTTCACCTGAGACGCCTTGCTAAAATCAAGCATATGCTGTCGAGAGCCCACCTGGAGCGGGTACTGCATGCCTTTGTAATTTCTCGGCTTGACTACTGCAGCTCTCTCTACGCAGGGTTGTGTCAGTCATCACTGCGTCGCCTACAGGTTGTGCAGAACAGCGCTGCCAGGATCCTGACTGGGACCAGGAAACGGGACCACATCAGTCCAGTTCTGGCCTCCCTGCACTGGCTTCCGATTTCCTATCGCTCACAATTCAAAATACTCGTCTTTGTTTATCATTTCTTCCAGGGTGGTGCTCCCCCCTATCTGGCCACACTCCTGAACAGACATTCCCCATCACGCGCTCTGCGCTCCTCTGACCAAGGCCTGCTCGCTGTCCCTCGGTCTAGGTGTCGTACCCGTGGGGACCGGGCTTTCTCAGTCCTAGCACCGTTACTCTGGAACCAGTTGCCACCCTCAGTTAGGCTGTCCCCATCTCTGCCAGTCTTTAAGAATCACCTAAAAACACACCTCCTCCGCTTGGCGTTTCCAGAACATGTTTGATTATGGCCCTCTATTATGTTGAATCCATTCCACAGTTTTCATTGGTACACTCAATCCATCCACTCAATCCAATTGTGTTTCACACATTTGTATTTTACCGGAATGTTTCATCTATCTTGTTATTTCCATTTTGTATTTTGTAATTTGTATTTTGTAATTTGAATTTCTTTTATTGTTGATTTATTCAGTATAATTACTTACAACTGTACCATGTTCAGCGCTTTGGGCTTCCTGACAGGGTTGCGGAAGGCGCTTTATAAATAAAGCTTTGATTGATTGATTGATTGTGATGTCACAAACTTGGACATTAGAATAGAACCACCAATCATGTGCAAGAAAGAGTTGCTGCTAGAGGAACAGTGGCTCTACTCTGAGCCCCTCCCAGATATGGGAGCTTCTCAGCTTATAGCAGCGTGGTACATCCAACTTGTTTTCTTAAAGTGACAGAGCCCTGAAACGACTCAATCTGAAAGTTACTGAAAATGTCAATACTGAAACTGCTGAATCACTTTCTTTGAGAGGGATTTAGTGGAAAGAACTTCATGAACATGTTTTTAAAATTATTATAGCTCAAGAAGAAAAGCCATGACATGTCACGTTCAAAAGATGACAAGAAAGCCCATCATCTTGGAAGTAAAAATCAAGCTTAAATGTTTTATGCTTAAACATTTGTATTTCTTGTTGGTTTAGCTTAGGGATGCACCGATCAGGTTTTTTGCTGTCGATCACCGATACCGATATCAAAGAATGCTGATCACCGATACGATCACCGATACCGATCACGTGGATTGGCCAGAAATTTTCTACAACATTGTAATGAGTGCTACAAACTACATAATCTGGGAATAAAGGAAATGTAACCTAATCTGTCTGTATTAGGGTTGTCACGGTGTGAAAATGTAACCTCACGGTTATTGTGACCAAAATTACCACGGTTTTCGGTATTATTGCGGTACTTCATTTTCACACAATTAAATAAACCCTGTATATCAGGAAATATTGTCCTCAGTTTGTGTCTAAATTTAGCCTAAAATGTGTTATTTTGTAATTATGTTGTTTATTTGTTTACATTTTTCCCTTTAGTCTTTAAAATACCAATATTTGCCCATAACTTCTTATTTTATGTCTGTTTGATGTCATCATTTAAAAATATTAAATCAGATGATACTCAGTACTCAAGTAGCCTTCTAATCAGATACTTTTTTACCCTTACTTGAGTAATAAACCCTATATCAGGAAAATATTGTCCTTGGTTTGTGTCCTTCCAGTGAGCTTTGCAGATGTGGGGAAAATGTCATCAGGCAGTAATCATTGTTAAATTCATAATTATTCTCGGAGAGAGACCAACTCTTATCTGCCCCTGGGAGCCCTGTAATGCATAGCGTCATTTCAACATGGCGGTGTCCGCGACTCGGTTTATATGCAGGTAGCTGCGCTGCGGCTACTTTATATAGCGACTCGTTGCATTCTCCCTCAACCCAAAATCCTCGGATCACGCATTTTAGCTAAAACGCTAACGTTAGCTTGCCTTGCGTTGACTGTAGAGTTGTGGGTGATGGTCACGCAGATGTGTCATGAGATTTGAAGCGTTGCTGCCTTTCACAGACACTTTTTCTGCACGTGCTGCAAACAGGATAGCCGTCCGTCTTCTATAAACTTCCTCGGCATTCTTCAAATATCTAAAATATGCCCGTACTTCCCACTTTGTCTTCTTTGAGGGATAATAATGTCCTCCTGAGCGCTGCCGTCTCCTCCTTTGGCCATTATTTCAGCTTTAGCTTCAAGAAAGTTTTGGTTGTAAACAACAAAGCGCGCATGTGCCGCCGGCAACTTCAGCAGATGATACGGTGGCTGGTAAGGGTCACCGCGCCTACACCGCAGCCACGGTAAACCCACTGAGATAATATAGTTTTTTAAAAAACAAGACGGTTATTATTATTGTCAACTTTTTTTTTTACCGGGGTTTACCGCTACACTGGTTACTGTGACAACCCTACCTGATCGGTTTGCTTTGATCTATTTTGAAAACTCCGATCAAAACCGATAGGGGCGCTATCGGCCGATTACGATCAAATGCCGATCCATCGGTGCATCCCTAGTTTAGCTGTGGTTCAATGATACCTTATCATATCATACTGTAGCGTTGTTAATCTATACAAATGGAATTTAACGCTGTTGCTATTCAGCTTTGCTAAATTCTGAGAAAGACCAAATGAATTGGCAATGAAACTTAATATCATATATATATATATCCACGGATATTTATATAATCGATAGAAGTTCATACACCAACTGGCTTGGTCTATATTTAATCAAACGGTTAATATATAATTTAAGAGATTTAAATTAATAGCAAAACTTTATTTCTTAATTCAGAAGATTTAAAGAGATCTTTGCTCATTCAATGAGCTGGACAATGACACCACTCTGCGTTTCATTCCAAAGAAGAGTCAGGTTTAAAAAGTTAAGAATTTATTACTAACAATTTAAAGATGATAATTTAAAAGACAATTCATAAATGACAATTAATAAAAGCTTTGGTATTAAAACTTGGTATTAAAGCAACCTGTGTCTGGATGAAACTAAAAATGAAGTGTGTGTGTTTGGATGTTTGAATCTAGGTCTCAGAAGGTTTTTATCTTAGAGAGAGAAAAACGCGTTCTGGGTGAAAGAGTTTGGTTTGCAGATAAGCTAAATTATTTCTTAAAAGAAACAGGCATACAGACGCAATCTTGTGTTCTACCTCACCGTTCAGACGACCCTCTGTTTGGATCCGGAGGTCAAGAGAGGATGTTGATCAGCCTCGGGGTACTCGGTCCGGTAGGGGAGACCAGTGGTACCGACGCTCTGGTCCTAGAGTTGCCGCAGGTACACAGGTGTGGAATTTGCGTCTTAAAATAAACTCTGAAAGAGTTTTGCGTCAGCTTGTTGCAGATGGCGTTTCTGTGAAGCAATTCTATCGGCGTGACAGAAAAGCTTTAGTAGAGGTTTCGAGTGGCCGACCCGATACTCTGGACTCTCGTCGCCATGGAGAGAATTTTGGTGAGCTCAAGAACTGAACTTGAACTGAGGAGTTTAGGTTTTAACATACCTCAGAACACGCCCTCCCAAGATAGAAAGCTTTGGTGTTATGGAACAAAGACATGTGAATGCAATTACCTTTGACCTGATTTCTGTGTCCTGCATGGTGTGTATAAGTGCACATGATTTCTTGTCACTGTTAAACATTACTGATTATCATAAATAATAATTATTATTAACCAAAGAATAATAATTCATTTCAGTAATTAAATGCATTTATTCAAACCTTTTATTATTTCAAACCATTTATTCAACCTTGATGATTATTTATGAACATGTAATAGGACAGTGAAAAGAGTTTATCATAATTGATTCTTTTAAATCTTGAAGTGTCCTTCGTCTTGCGGATGGAACATCAGTCAGATAAAGGCAGTCAGACTGAAGATGGTTTACAGCAGACTTTGTGTCTCCTGTAACGGATAATCTGTAAATAGAAGTACAGCCAGGACAGTTGACCCAGCTGAGGAAGTGTGACCTTTGCGTCACAAATGAGGCCATTCATGCCGCTACAATACCAATTTCTTTGTAGAAGAAGAAGAAGAAAATATCATTTCTATAGCACCTCTCAAGATAAAAATCACGAGGCGTTTCACAAAAACAAAAAATGTAAAAATATAAAAAATAATTTAGAAAATAATTAAAAATATATGTAAAATGAGCAAAAACTAGACAATTGTGATTATAAAAAAGAGAGTGAGTGAATAGGAAAGAGGGAAATCAGTGGATCCTGAGGAAGGTGGAATAGGTGGGGAGAGCAGAATAAAGAAAGAGTTTTGAAGAAGGTCATACAAAAGCCAGCTTGAACAAGTGAGTCTTCAGCTGCTTTTTAAAGGAGACCACTGATCTCAGGCTCAGGGGGAGAGAGTTCCAGAGTCTGGGGGCCACAGCAGCAAATGATCTGTCACCTTTGGTCTTTAGCCTGGTGCTTCACAACCAGTAGTCTTTGATCCCTGGACCTTGGGGACCTGCTGGGGGTGTAGGAACTAAGAAGATCACCAATGTAAGATGGTGCTTGTCCATGTAAGGCCCTATAGACCAGAACCAGGATCTTGAAATGAACCCTGAAGTTGACTGGCAGCCAATGAAGCTGGAGGAGAAGCGGGGTGATGTGGGTGTGTTTGGAGGACTTGGTCAGAAGCCGAGCACAGGCATTCTGAACCACCTGTAGACGGTTCAGGGAGGTTCTGCTCAGACACGTGAAAAGAGAGTTACAGTAGTCTAAGCGTGAGGAGATGAAGGTGTGGAGAACTGTCTCAGGTTCAGAGCGGGACAGAATGGGACTCAGCTTAGCAATGTTCCTGAGATGGAAGAAGGAAGAGTGAACAAGAGAACTGACATGAGAATCCAGGGTGAGAGCTGGGTCAAAGGTCACGCCAAGATTCCTGACAGAAGGTTTGGTGTGAGAAGCAAGCTGACCAAGAGAGTCTCTGACTTTGGGAACCAGCTTGTCTGGGGCACAGATGAGGATCTCAGTCTTATCTTCATTCAGCTGTAGAAAGCTCCCAGCCATCCAGGCTTTGATAGTCTAAGCAGGTGTGTAACAGCTGCAGCTTAGACATCTCATGGGGCTTGAAGGAGATGTACAGTTGAATGTCATCTGTATAAAGATGGTAGGATATTCCTTTGAAGGAGCTCAGGATGTGCTGAAGAGGAAGCAGATAGAGGAGGAAAAGCAGAGGCCCCAGCACAGAACCTTGTGGGACACCATGGGTAAGAGAGGTGGTGGAGGACCTAAACTTGGAGACAGCCGCAGAAAAGGAGTGCTCAGAGAGATAAGAGGAGAACCACTCCAGAGCAGCTCCTGATAGGCCTACATAGTCTCTCAGCCTCTCCAGTAGCAGGCGATGGTCAACAGTGTCAAAGGCTGCAGTCAGGTCCAACAGGACCAAAACAGAACAGTCCCCTACATCACTGTGAGTCAGAAGGTCATTAGAGACCCTAAGAAGAGCTGTTTCAGTAGAATGAGCTCTACGAAAACCTGACTGGAAGCTATCATAGATGTTATGTTCATCAAGAGCAGCTGTGAGTTGTTTAGCCACAACCTTTTCCAAGATCTTGGAGATGAACGGAAGTTTAGAGATGAGCCTGATGCTGCTATGGAGAGAGGGGTCAAGACTCGTTTTTTTTAAGAAGCGAGTGGATTACAGCATTCTTAAAGTAAGCAGGGACCTGACCATATACCAGAGAAGCATTAATTATAGACAGCACGCAGGAACCGATGGACTGAAAAGCACTTTTAAACAAAGATGAGGGTAAGATGTCGAGGGGCATGCAGAGGTCTTCATAGAGTTAACTAGTTTGGTTAACTCAGGCAAAGAAACAGGAGCAAAGCTATCTAGGATGATGGGCCTGGTTGGAGTCGGGAGAGGCAGCGATGAGGCTGAAAAGGCTTGTAGCAGCACATTTCAACAGAGCGTGAGAGCTGACCAAAGAATCTTATAGAAGGTCATAATAAAACAGGAAACAGTTCAATAAAAACAAATCATGGAAATAAGACGAAGATCTCAGACCGAGACCCTCAATTTTATAAAATGCTTTTGAAAGGCTAATGTCTTACTATTGTTTCTCATCTTTGGCTAAAAAAAAAAATGCATGTGCTGACAATGATATCACTTCATCTTTCATTGGTGTGTAAACGAATGTGAGTTCTTGTGTGCACGAGGATGTCATGCTGTGGGTAAGTGCTTTCACCCAGGACATGAAGAATCACGACAGAACAAGGGAATAAAAATACAAGTGTTTTATTTACAAAAAATAATAGAAATAAGGAGAAATAGAACTAAGGACGCTGCATCTGAAAACACAGGAACGGGACGGGACCGGAATCTATAAAAGATAAAAGGAGAGGTGAGCGGGACCGGAACCAGAGAACCAAGAGAAACTGACTGAGAGACTGAGAGTTCTTACGATCAGAGACCAGAAGCTGCGCAGAGGCGGACTGGGAGAGGCTGGAGTGGTGAGGATGGTGCAGAGCGTGGACAGGCAGGCGGGCGAGGAGTTCGAAGACCTGAGGATCCTTGAGCGGCGAGACGGGAAGAAACAACTCCAGACCAGGTAGGTGATTCAGATCAGGAAACTGGAACAGGATAAATAAGCTCATTAGTTTAGTGCGTATGATCAGGACAGGTAACAAGACTAGAATCTACCCATGTGAGAGTATCGACTGGCGCTGGAGTTGAGTCCCATCGCTCCTTAAATCCCTCTGGCTCCGATTAGTGGAACTCCGAACAGGTGTGATGAGTACCACGCCCACCTGTAACACAGCGCTGACCAAAACTCACAGCAGAGGGAGGCAAACCGTGACAGTGCCCCCCCCTCAAGGGACGCCACCCGGCGGCCCAGCAGAGGAGGAGGAGGCGGAGGAGGAGGAACCACGGGAGGCCTCGAAATCCCTGATCAGGGAGACGTCCTCAATCCACGAACCAGGAATCCACTGCCGATGTTCGGGGCCGTACCCCTCCCAATCCACCAGGAACTGCCGGCCGCGACCCCGCGGTCGAACATCCAGGATCCGGCGCACCCGGTAGCAGAGACCCCCGTTGGCGAGACGAACGGGTGGAGGAGGAGCGGCAGGAAGGTTCATGGAAGGAGGAAGGTCCAACCGGACAGAGACAGGACCCAGGACTTCAGCCAGGACCCAGGACTTCAGCCACAGGAAAAGGACCCAGGAAGCGAGGAGAGAATTTCCTGTTGCAGCCGTGCAGCTTGATGTCCCGGGAGGAGAGCCAGACCATCTGGCCCTGCGTGTAAGCGGGCGCCGGACGTCTATGACGGTCTGCGATCTGGCGGTTGCGCTCAGCAGTCCGTTGGAGCGCCGCCCGCGTCTGAGTCCAAGTGCGACGGGCCCGGCGCAAAAACTGGGGAACTGATGTGGAGGAAGCAGAGTCGGAGGGAAACAGAGGGGGTTGATATCCCAATGACACTTCAAACGGGGACTGACCTGTGGATGATGACGTGTGGGAATTATGCGCATATTCCACCCATGCAAGCTGTGAGCTCCATCCGGCAGGATTGGAAGCGCAGATACAACGAAGCATGGCCTCCAGCTCCTGATTCATGCGCTCCACCTGGCCGTTTGTTTGCGGGTGGAAACCGGACGTGAGGCAAACCTTAGCCCCCAGGTGAGTAGCGAAGTCAGACCACACACGGGAGATGAACTGGGGGCCACGGTCAGATAGGATCTCGCTGGGAAGTCCATGAAGGCGGAAGAGATGCTTGATGAGGAGGTTGGCTGTCTCGGTGGATGAGGGAAGTGATTTCAGTGGAACCAGATGACAAGCTTTAGAAAAACGGTCAACAATGGTGAGAATGACTGAGAAACCTTTAGACGTGGGGAGACCGGTTACAAAGTCCAGAGCTATGTGGGACCATGGGCGATGGGGAATAGGCAAAGGCTGGAGGAGACCTTGAGGAGGCTGATTATTGGCCTTGAATCTGGCACATACCTGACAGGCTGCGATGTACTCCTTCACATCTCGGTACAGGGAAGGCCACCAGAATGTCCTTCTAATTAAACTGATGGTTCTCCCAAGGCCTGGGTGGATAGAGAACCTAGCGGTGTGGACCCAATGTATAAGAGCCCCACGGGTGTTAGTAGGAACATAGATCTTATTAGGCGGACCTGTACCTGGATCGGGTTCCTGCTGCTGAGCCTCCAGGACCTTGTTGGTAATGTCCCAGGATATGGAACCAACTATACAGGAAGCAGGCAAGATGGTGGTGGGTTCCATCTCCCTGTCAGAGGCAAACTGTCGGGAGAGTGCGTCAGGTTTGACATTCTTAGAGCCGGGTCTGTAAGAGATGACAAAGTTAAATCTGGAGAAAAACAAAGACCATCGTGATTGGCGGGGATTCAGTCTCTTGGCCTCCTTCAGGTAAGCCAGGTTTTTGTGATCTGTCCAGATGGTTATCGGATGCTCTGCTCCCTCCAACCAGTGACGCCATTCCTCCAAAGCCTTCTTAACCGCCAATAGCTCACGATCTCCGACATCGTAATTTTGCTCGGCTGGGGAAAGGCGACAGGAATAGAAAGCGCAGGGATGAAGGCGCTGATCCGTGGAGGAGACTTGGGACAAGACTGCCCCAACACCAGTGTCCGAGGCGTCCACCTCCAGCGTGAACGGACGGGAAGGATCCGGCCGAGTGAGTATGGGTGCTTGGGCAAAGCTTTCCTTAAGTGAGAGGAAAGCATGGTCCGCCTCTTTAGTCCAGGAAAACGGTATCTTGGTGGAGGTGAGTCGGGTTAAAGGCGCTGCTATCTGGCTGTAACCCTTAATGAACCGGCGGTAGAAATTACCAAAACCCAGGAACCTCTGAAGTTGCTTGCGTGTGGTAGGTGTGGGCCAAGTTTGGACGGCAGTAATCTTATCAGGATCGGTTCTCAGCTTTCCGTTCTCTAACTCAAACCCGAGGAACTTGACGGAAGGGACGTGAAATTCACACTTCTCACCCTTAACATAAAGACGGTTCTCGAGGAGGCGTTGGAGGACAGCACGGACATGTTGGCGATGTTCAGACAGGTTTCTTGAGAATATGAGGATGTCATCTAGATAGACCGTTACGAACTTGTTAATGAAGTCTCCCAGCACCGAGTTAACCAGGGACTGAAAAACAGCCGGAGCGTTGGTAAGCCCAAACGGCATCACCAGATACTCGAAGTGTCCTAGCGGCATCTTAAAAGCCGTTTTCCACTCATCGCCCTCTCGGATTCTGACTAGGTGATAGGCATTACGCAGATCTAGTTTCGTGAAAATGGAGGCGTCATTTATGGGTTCGAAGGTGGATGATAGCAACGGTAGCGGGTATTTGTTCTTTATAGTGATCTGATTTAAACCACGGTAGTCAATGCAGGGACGGAGTGAGCCATCTTTTTTAGAAACAAAGAAAAACCCCACACCCAGGGGCGAAGTGGATGGATGTATGATGCCGGAAGCTAGGGATTCTGAAATGTAGTTAGACATGCTGACTTGTTCGGGTTTGGACAGGGAATAGAGCTTACTGGTAGGAAGAACGGCTTCCGGGACTAGATCGATTCCACAGTCATATGGGCGATGAGGAGGTAAGGAAGAAGCTCGGTCCTTGCTGAAAACTTGTTGCAGATCATGATATTCTGCCGGAACTCCAGTGAGGTCAGGTGGTTCCAGAGGAGGGTTCTTAGTGACCTGAGCGGGAAGAGGAGCAGAAAGGAGACAGTGGGAGAGACAGTGGGGACTCCAAACAGTCACTGACCCAGTTTTCCAGTCAATCTGAGGATTGTGTAGGACTAACCACTCATGACCCAACACAACTGGCGACTGAGGAGAGGGAAAAACGTAAAAACTCAGAGTCTCATGATGGTTACCGGAAATTTGCAGGTTTATGGGTACAGTACGATGAGTTATAGTAGTGAGGGAACACCCATTCAGGGAAGAAGCGCGGATGGGGGTAGACAGAGGAATAGTGGGGATGTTGAGCTGGTGTACTACAGCCTGGTCCAAAACGCTCCTCTCGCACCCTGAGTCCACAAGTGCCTGGGTAGAAAAAGTCTGTTGGTGGAAAGAGATGGTACATGTTAGGCCACACCAGGAATTAGGAGTTCCATGAATTCCACCCATCAGTAATCCCGGTCCTACTGATGGGCTCTGGTTTTTTGGTCGAACTGGACAGCTTGGCAGGAAGTGACCCGACTGGCCACAGTACAGGCAGAGGCCTAGGGAACGGCGCCTAGCCTTTTTCTCCGGGGTTAACTGTGCTCGCCCAATCTGCATTGACTCCTCCTGATGCACTGGAGAAGAGGGTTGTGGATGAAAGTGCTGCGGTGAACCCATAAAGGGAGGTCGGAAAGTCTGTGTCTTGTGTCTCTCTTTGAGGCGTTTCTCAATATTGGCAGCTAGCTGGATCAGGGACTCAAGGTTCTCCGGTTCTTGACAAAAGGCTAATTGATCCTTGATTTTATCGTTAAGTGCACGAGAAAAGGCGGCTCTAAGCGACGGTTCATCTAGCGTGGAAATGGATGCGAGTGTGCGAAAACTAATGGCAAAATCTAAAACTGACTGTTTTCCTTGCTGGAGGCTCCATACCTGTTTTGCTATTTCCGCTGGTGATTCGGTCTGGTCAAAAATCTGTTTAAATTCCGCTAGGAATGTTGGAAGCGGACCTAGTAAAAAACTGGCTTGCCGGCTCCTGGCTTCAGCCCATTGCAAAGCCTTGCCTCTTAATAAACCGATGATGTAAGATATCTTAATGGTATCGTTAATAAAAGTGTCAGGGGATCTCTCAAAAACCAACTGGCATAGTAATAAGAAACAGCGGCATTTACCTGGTTCACCGGAGAAAGTTTCTGGTTGAGGTGACTCAGCAACCCGGAAACTGACCCCGTGTTGCTCCCCCGGAAGTGAAGCTGGGAGCGGAGCTACGGAGGCGGCGACAGGAGGTGGAAGCCTGCCGCCAACCAGCCGCAGAGCGGCGCCGAGCCGAAACAAGCGCCGACCAATGCCGGACAACCGACCAAGAGCTGAACGGATGGAAACTTCATGCTGGGCCAGAGTGTTTGTTAAAGCGGCGGGAAGTGACTCTTCTATGTGGGTGTTCGTTTGGCCAGTCGATTCTGTCATGCTGTGGGTAAGTGCTTTCACCCAGGACATGAAGAATCACAACAGAACAAGGGAATAAAAATACAAGTGTTTTATTTACAAAAAATAATAGAAATAAGGAGAAACCTAGAACTAAGGACGCTGCATCTGAAAACACAGGAACGGGACGGGACCGGAATCTATAAAAGATAAAAGGAGAGGTGAGCGGGACCGGAACCAGAGAACCAAGAGAAACTGACTGAGAGACTGAGAGTTCTTACGATCAGAGACCAGAAGCTGCGCAGAGGCGGACTGGGAGAGGCTGGAGTGGTGAGGATGGTGCAGAGCGTGGACAGGCAGGCGGGCGAGGAGTTCGAAGACCTGAGGATCCTTGAGCGGCGAGACGGGAAGAAACAACTCCAGACCAGGTAGGTGATTCAGATCAGGAAACTGGAACAGGATAAATAAGCTCATTAGTTTAGTGCGTATGATCAGGACAGGTAACAAGACTAGAATCTACCCATGTGAGAGTATCGACTGGCGCTGGAGTTGAGTCCCATCGCTCCTTAAATCCCTCTGGCTCCGATTAGTGGAACTCCGAACAGGTGTGATGAGTACCACGCCCACCTGTAACACAGCGCTGACCAAAACTCACAGCAGAGGGAGGCAAACCGTGACAGAGGATTATGATGCTCAGTTTACTGGGGCACAATATCAGTTTGGATTTTTTAACAACTGTGAATTGCTCTCTCTCTCTCTCTCTCTCTCTCTCTCTCTCTCTCTCTCTCTCTCTCTCTCTCTCTCTCTCTCTCTCTCTCTCTCTCTCTCTCTCTCTCTCTCTCTCTCTCTCTCTCTCTCTCTCTCTCTCTCTCTCTCTCTCTCTCTCTCTCTCTCTCTCTCTCTCTCTCTCTCTCTCTCTCTCTCTCTCTCTCTCTCTCTCTCTCTCTCTCTCTCTCTCTCTCTCTCTCTCTCTCTCTCACACACACACACACACACACACACACACACACACACACACACACATGTTTTTATGGGTTTGTGTGGACAAAAATTTCTGAGTTGTTTGTGTGGACCCTGACTTCCACTATAGCCAGAATGGTGCAAAAATTATGTTTAACTCTAGGTGGGACAAAGGAAGCTTCCTCTAGGATTTTGGTTGTGTGGACCGGGTAAATGTCCACACAATGGTGAATGTCCACACAATGTTGGTCTCCCATCAGGGGTTGGTCCACACAAACCCATAAAGACAAGTGCACACACACACACACACACACACACACACACACACACACACACACACACACACACACACACACACACACACACACACACACACACACACACACACACACACACACACACACACACACACACACACACACACAGATAAGTCTTCAGAGGCTTCAGAAGCTCTTTAAACAGAGTCTCCCTCTGTCTCCCTGCTGTAGATCACTAAGATGGTGGTTGTCTCTGTCAGCAACATCAGCTGAGTGCATGTGGGCTGATGTCATTGTTTCTGCTGCTGTATCAGGTATGATGGTGTGACTCCTCCATGATGAAACAAACCTTGACAGGTTTACAAAAGGAGGTGGACGGTCAGAGAGCTGAGAGGGCACTAATGTCTCACAAACGTCAAATCTTTGTTCTCTCCATCACACCTCTCCAATTACCCTCACTATTCTAATTTGATGACTGACACTGTTCACTCTCCTCTTTTTTTCCTCACCTTACTCTCCACTTTTGTTACTCTGTTTTCCTTCTGCTCTCTGTCTCTCTTTCTCTCTCGTCCTCATCCTCCTACGCGCACCCCCTCACCTTTTCTTTTGCGGTTTTGTTCAGAGGAGCCATCTCTCAGCAGGAGTATTTAAGGAAAGAGAAGGCTCCCCTCTTTTATTTTTCCTTTTCTTACCCTGCTGTCTCACATCTCTCTGCTCTCACTTCCTCATCTTCTTCCCTATTTCCCCCCCACTCTAGTATTCTATCTCAACTTCCCTTTTTTTATACTTTCATGTCTTTTCTGTGCAGATTTCCTGCCAGTGTGGGCTTCTACCCAGTTACTGCCATGCATGTACACACGTGTAACATTAAGCGTTTGAACAGAGCGTGTATGTAGTGGTGCTCACTTACACAACTGGAGAGATGCTTCTGAGTCAGTCAAACTAATTTGGCCCGAAGCTGCAGCTCCAGAGAGGCCAGTAATGTATCTGAATATCTGTGAGTAATTGTTTCTATGTTTTAGAGACAGATTTAAGCGTGTGTAGGTGAGGTTACCCTAAAACAAACCCAAATGTCTTCCTTATCATTATCTCAACACTGCTCTCACACTCAGAGAGCCAAAATGTTATTTTTACTTTGATCTAACACAAGCTTCATGATGTATTTTTCAGTTTTGTAATCAGGACTCAACCAATAAACAACTTCAACATGGAGTCTTAAAATTTCACTGCTCAAACATTGTTTTAAAGTTGTCCTAGAGTTTAGGCAGCTTGGGGTGTAAGGTAGCATACCAAAACATCTGTCATCTCTGGATTAGTAAAGTTGTAAAGGCTGTGCCATGAGCTTAGACACACCAATGTTGCAGGCCTTTTCCAACAGCACAGTTTGGAATTTTACACAAACTTTTCAGAACCTGCGTCAGTGTGGTTCCTAATGTGTGGGGCGTCTCTCTCTCTCTCTCTCTCTCTCTCTCTCTCTCTCTCTCTCTCTCTCTCTCTCTCTCTCTCTCTCTCTCTCTCTCTCTCTCTCTCTCTCTCTCTCTCTCTCTCTCTCTCTCTCTCTCTCTCTCTCTCTCTCTCTCTCTCTCTCTCTCTCTCTCTCTCTCTCTCTCTCTCTCTCTCTCTCTCTCTCTCTCTCTCTCTCTCTCTCTCTCTCTCTCTCTCTCTCTCTCTCTCTCTCTCTCTCTCTCTCTCTCTCTCTCTCTCCCCGGTTTCCGTGAAAGTGTTGGTGGTTGTTTGGAGATTTTCCAGGAAACACTAGTGACGAGACGAGGGCAGGAAGAGGAGACTTCTGGCCAAAATGGGTGACTTGACAGGTGTGCGCAGTTGCCATGGTTACCAGTGGCTGCTGGTGAATATTTTTTGGGTGGGGTGCATTTATGATGTCTGTTAGATGCGCTAACCACATTTCACCACTAGGTACCATTTTTATGACGCTAAATAAAAGGCTGAAAAAAGATAAATGCAGTTGTTTAAATTAAAGCCCAAACTCTCCTCTTTACAACAATATGAGTACCATTACTCTACCAGCAAACTCAAAAAACTCAGCAGCAAAACAGTCAAAGCTATTTCGTGAAGTCTAAAGCGTAAATTCAGTCATACTTTGCTGATATTTGGTCACAATAATCCATTTTATAGTAAAAA